>NW_020925744.1:4296558-4592929 GCF_003984885.1 Neopelma chrysocephalum
AACTGTTGGAGCAAGTCCAGAGGAAGGCAGTGAAGTTGACAAGAGTATAGAAGCATCTCCCCTATGAAGACAGGATGGGAAAGTTGGTGGTTTTCAGCCTGGAGGAGAGGGGCTGCATGGAGACCTCATAGCAACCTTCCAGTATCTGAACAAAGCCTACAGAGAAGCCAGGGAGGGACTCTTTGTTAGGAACTCTAGTGATAGGACAAGGAGTAATGGGTAAAAACTGAAAGAAAGGAAGTTTAGGTTAGATATTGGGAAGAAATTCTTTACTGTGAGGATGCTGAGATACTGGAACAGGTTGCCCAGGGAAGTTGTGGATGCCCCATCCCCGGCACTGTTCAAGGCCAGGTTGGACAAGGCCTTGAGCAACCTGGTCTAGTGAGAGGTGTCCCTGCCCATGGCAGGGGTGGTTGGGACCAGATGATATTTCAGGTGCCTTCCAACCTCTTAACATTTTATGACTAATGTCTGCATAGATGGCTGGACAACCGTGTTGGGTCTGGGAGTTGAAGGAGCATGGAATCACCGCATTGCTAAGGTTGGAGGAAACCTCAAAAATAATTCACCCAGAACCATCTTTTTGACCAGTAAACTATGTCCCCAAGTGCCACAACCACACACATTTTAAATGTCTTCAGGAATAGTTACTCCTCCACTTCCCTGGGCAGACTGTTCCAATGTCTGTCACCCTTTCAGTGAAGTTTTTCCTAATATCCAGTCTAAACCTCCTATGATGCAACTTGAGGCCATTTTCTCAATGACATGGAGCACACAGGACTGCCCCATGCTGGGGAGACAAGCAAGGCACAGTAAAACATTATTTTGGGGGGCAGAGGTGTGACCATGTTCCTCTTCCCATGGTCCTCTCCCCTTTTCTGCCATTCCTCAGTCTTCCCAATTAATTGGCTTAATGACTTCTGCCATTAACTGCAGGGGGTCTCTTCCCTTCAAGACCCAGCAACCACTAGAAAGATCCAGAAATGCTGACTCCCAATCAAGTTTACAGTAGCTGGCATTTCTGCTGCCTCTGATACTCTTAATGACTTGTTGCTCAAAAAGAAAAGAAACACCGGTTTGTTAATATTTCTGACCTACACAGCCACCACACAGTATTTACCCTTCAGGTAAATGGGTGGCTTCCCTAAAGCATAGTCTGGGATGTGTAAAGTCCTGACAAACTGTAAGGTTTGCTTAGGAGCCCAAGTTTTGGGAACATTCATTCTGCAGCTGAAAACACTGCCCACATTGTCTCCCTATGTCAGTTGGGCTGTCTCCTTCTTCCTTACAAACACTCAAACTTTTCATTTCACCCCAAATACTTTTATCATGGTTTTATGCAGCATAAGCATGTTAAACAGAGTAGTCATTACTTAATTATTCAATATCTAAATGGGAGAGTTTGGTCAAATATCTCAAGTTTTCTTAATTATAGCCAACTTTATAAAAACATCTGCTGGAAAACACCAGGCTTGCGTGCTTGCAGGAAGTACATCACAAATGACAGGAGAATAACCTGGGGTAACAACATAAGCATAGTCACTCATCTCAGCTTGTTTATCTTCTGAATATTTTATTCTTGAGTGATTTAGACAAGCATTTTTAACATTCAAGCAGAAGTCTGTGTATCATTGGAGTGTTAAACTTTTTTACTATGACAGACCAGAGGCTGAGACAGTATTTTTATCTTACATCTGGTTTCTCAAGGAATTCTGTCATCAGCATTTTACCAATACCTTCTTGCATAAAGAATAACTAGCCTGATAGAAAAATGTATGGTTAATTTCATATCTGTAAATTTTAGTTTTGCCTTCTTTTCACTAATGGAAGTCTCTCTTAGTTACAAGCAGTGCTAATTTTATGGCAGACAGACCTATCAGGACTTTTTTCCTTTATGAAATGCCCCATATCATATGTATCAGTTTCCAGGCACTTCCTTCAGATAAAACCAGGCTTTTTTAATTGGAAGAGGAGCCTTGCTCTTTAGCCTCTGTTAGATGCTGAAGATCTCTACCAAGTCTCTACCAAGCTCTCCTTGTTGACTTTTCCATCCAAAAGAAGACCTTAAACCTCCAGCATGAGTAGGCATAGGTGGCAAAACTGTTCCTGACACATGTAGCCTCTGGTAAAGCTGTAGGTCAAACAGGAAAAAGCTAAAGCTTGGTCTCTCTTATGTGCTTTGGTCATCACGTGACATCTGCAAGGGTAGTGACCTGCATGGCTGAGGTCCATGATGCTGGGGAAACTGGGTGCTAGTGCAGCAGTGGGTGACTGTGAGCAGAGCTCTTACAGGATTCATCAAATCTTCAGTAGAAGAACAATCAGAAAAGTAGATGTCAACCTATTTTGTAATTTCTCTTTTCTCCCCCAGTCATCCTTAGTGGCAGCTGTGTTGTTCTGAGAAGCCAGGACACAAAGCATTATACCAACGCAACATTTGTATTATTTTGTGCTTTCCAGAAGCATTAGTACCAAAATTATTTTATCAATCCATTTCATGAACCTTAAAGTTTTACTCAGGGTATCCTCAAACCCTTTTCTAGTTTGTTGGTTTTGTTCAGTTGATTGGTTTTTTGTTTGTTTGTTTGTTTGTTATTTGTTTTGGTTTGGGATTGTTGGGTTTTTTTCATTTACAGGATGCTGTACAGCCTAATCTATCTTTTTATTTTGAATCTTTGAAGGTTAGTGTCATCTCAGCTATTTGTATCGAATTTCTTCTCAACTGTTCTTCTTCTCAAGGCACTCGCTGATATTACACGGGAGCCAAAGCTGTGAGTCCTTCCCCTGTTCCGTGGGGTCCCTCCCATGGGAATAAGTCCTTGATGGACCTCTCCAAGATGGGTCCACCCCCTCAGGCAGCAGTTCTTCCAAATCTACTGTCCCGAAAAGGGTCACTTCCTCCAGGGGGTCTCTGCACCCCGACAGTTCTTCAAAGGATGCAGTTCTTCATAGGATGAGCTGCACCGATGTGGATCCCCCACAGGGCCATGAGTCCTACCCAGGAATAACCTGCTCCGGGCGTGGATTTTCCTCTCCACGGGCCAAAAGTCTCTTGAAGGACTCCGCTCCATCCTAGGCCTTTCATGGGGGTAATGGCCTTCTTCCATGCATCCATCTACTCCAGCATGGACTCGGCTGCACTGCGGCGGGCCGCCCTGGCCCCGGCCCGGCTCAACTTGGCCGGGAGGGGGAAAGACAGTGCCCGACGGCAGGGGCCACTCTGCCACCCTGGCCTAGCCTGCAGGGCATTCCCCCTCCCTTCGCAGTTCACCTTGGGAGCTTTGGCGCTGTCGGTGCTGTTCGGCTCCTCAGGCAGGACGGGCTCCAACACGGGCTGCTTGCGGGGAGGGCCCGGAGCTGCGGGGCCGCTCTCCGTGGGGCCGCACGCTCGGCCCCGGCCGCCCCTTCACAGGGGCCGCCGGTGCCTGCTCTGGGATAGGTGCCGAAAGGCCCGGGCACGGCTGCCGCCACCTTCTCCCCGCCCGGCAGCAGGGGAGGCGGCGATACCACCCGTGAGCTCGGATCAGCTGTGCCCTGGCTCAAGAATTCTTCTACGCAACAGCTTGTTCTTAAATATGTTATCACAGACGCGTGATTATTGGCTCTCCCTTGGTCAGGAGCAGGAAGTCCCTCCTGTAGCCAGCTGTCATTGGCTTCATTGGGGGGAAGACTTCTAGCAGCTTCTAACCGAAGCCACCCTATGTAGCTCCCCACACTACCAAAAACCCAGCCACTTCAACCCACGACATGCATTTTGCCCAGACCACTGTGGGCCATTACATATTCAAAAGACTGTCTCTGCCCAAACAGGAAAGGAGAAGAAGACATGAGGTCCCTCATGGCTCAGTGTTCTGACCTACTCCTATTCAATTTTATAACTCTAAATTAAATTAATTGACTTTCTGCAGCCTGCATCATTGTTTACACTTGATAAAATCCGTTAGTGTTACAAATATATATATATATGATCATACTTCCTAAGTGCATGAGTGGCAATGCACAGCAGTATTTAATTATGACATATCCAGCTGTTTCTAACAGCATTACATGATGCTCAAAAAAGAGTTGCAGCTACACATGCAGTTCTCACTCTGGTGTAACCTGGCTCTGGTTACCATGGCAGGTAGTCCTCTTAGGATTTTGCCTGGTGGAATTCACAGAATCATAGAATCACAGAATGGTTTGGGTTGGAAGGGACCTTACAGATCATTTTGCTCCAACCCTCCTGCCCTGGACAGGGACACCTTTCACTACATTATATTATTCAGAGCCCCATCCAGCCTAGTCTTGAATAGTTACAGCAAAGAATTTCTTTCTGATATCTAATCTAAACCTGCCCTCCTTCAGCTTAAGGCTGTTCACTCTTGTAAAAAGTCCCTCTTCAGCTTTCTTGTGGGCCCCCTTTAGGTACTGAAAGGCTAAGAAAATACGGTATTAACAGTCTAGAAAACTACTAAACAAGAAAACAACAAGAAAGCAGTCTTGACAGAATAAAACCTATGCCATCTCCCACAAGGGAGAAAGTCTTTCTTGTTTGGCATGGCTTAATGATGGCTCCTGAAAATAATTAATTTCACAGTATCACAGAATATGCTGAGTTGGAAAGGACCCACAAGGATCATCGAGTCCAACTCCTGGCCTTCCATAGGACCATTGCTAAGAGTGACACCATGTGCCCGAGAGTATTGTCCAATTGCTTCTTGAACTCTGTCAGGCTTGGTGCTGTAACCATTTCCCTGGGGAGCCTGTTCCAGTGCGCAACCACCCTCTGGGTGAAAAACCGTTCTCTAATATCCAAACTAAACCTTCCTTGACACAACTTCAGGCTGTTTCCTTGGGGCCTGTCTCTGGTCACCACAAAGAAAAGTGCCTGCTCCCACTCTTCCCCTCACAAGGAAGTTGTAGACTGCGATGAGGTCTCCCCTCAGTCTCCTCCAGGCTGAACAGACCAAACAACCTCAGCCACTCCTCATACGGCTTCGCCTCAAGGCCCTTCACCATCTTCCTTGCCCTCCTTTGGATTATATTGTGGTGCCCCAAACTGCGCACAATATTCAAGATGAGGCCACAACAATGCTGAGCAGAGCAGGACAATCCCCTCCCTCAACCAGCTGGCGATGGACACGGTTGGCAGGACACAGTTGGCCCTCCTGGCTGTCAGGGCACTGCTGACTCATATTCAACTTGCCATCGACCAAGATTCCCAGGTCCCTTCTGTCCTGGTTAGAACGGCTGGGACCAATTCATCACTGGATGGGTGCAGCCCAGAACTGTGTATTCTATAGCCTTCCATGCCATTTCCCCAGAAACTGTTGTCAGTGGAGGCCTGCGAGGTGGGGGGATGTTCCTGTCCTCATACCCTTTTATGGAATTCCCCGCTCTGATACCCTTTTATGGAATTCCCCGCTCTGATGCCCTTTTATGGAATTCCCCTCTCTGAGGGAGGGACTGAGCATTATCATGCCCTTTTATGGAATTCCCTACTCTGAGGGAGGGACTGAGCACTCCCGCCTGAACTGGAGAGTATATAACTGGGAGTTTGGGAACCTTGCCACCTCTCGTGGGATCCAGAGGAAGACTGCAGACCACTGCCTTCAACTAGACTGCAGACCACCGCCTTCAGCCAGACTGAGACCACCACCCTCAACTGGACTGCAATCACCACTTCTGACCAGACTGCAGCAGCTCTCCCACCAGCAGGTTTATCCCCTCTCCCTTTGTTTTGGACTCGGGGGTGGGCCAAGGTACACGACTTTTGTTCCTGCCCCAGGGTGCTGGGTTATACATTTGGGTTTTGTGGGTTAAAACCAATTGTCTGTCTGTATAATTGTACTTATTGCATTATTTTAATAAATTGTTATTCTGACTTATAAATCTCTCTTTTGAATTGAGTTCATTTTCCCTTGCTGGTTAACTTTTAAACCAGCACACCTTCCCAGGCACTGCTTTCCAGCATCTCATTCCACAGTCCATACAAACAACTGGGGTTGCCCCATCCCATGTACAGAATCCGGCACTTTCCCTTGTTGAACTTTATAGGGTTGGTGATTACCCAGTCCCCTGATTTGTTGTGGTCTCTCTGCAGGACTGCCCTGCATTCAAGGGAGTCAACAGCTCCCCTGAGTTTTGTGTCATCTGCAAACTTGCTTAGTATCCCTTCCAGTCCTGCGTCCAAGTCATTTATGAAGATGCTGAAGAGGACAGGGCCTAAGATGGAGCCCTGTGGAACCCCACTAGTGACAGGTCACCAGTCTGATGTCACCCCATTCACTATTACCCTCTGTGCTCCAGCCATGAGCCAATTGCTCACCCACCACATGATGTCTTTATCCAGCTGTGTGCTGGACATTTTGTCCAGAAGGATCCTGTGAGAGACACTACAGAAAGCTTTACTGAAGTCCAGAAAGATTACATCAACTGGCTTCCCTTGATCAGCTAGGTGAGTTACTTTGTCATAGAAGGAAATCAGGATTGATAAGCAGGACTTACCTAGTGCCTGGAAATCTAGTGTGTAATATTGAGCATGACATTATTAGCTGTGCAAGTGCCACAGAAGCCTTTTGGTTTTTTTCAAATTATGTGATTTTTATTACTGTTAATCAAATTAATACCAAAAGATGTTTGACCTATCTGCATGATCTTATAAAATGTACATTTATATAGCTTCTTCCATGGCTGATTATTACCAAATACCTAACAGAAGAATTCTGTATAGAAACAGAGAGACATTTTTATACTCACAAGGAAGGCATTCAATCTGTAGAAAGGGGTAGGTAAAAATATCTAGGAAAAGTTTGAATTCACTATGTCTGCTATGTCTACAGTGCTTCAAGGTCGACGACAAATCATTTCAACATCTGAAACCTGCATGGACCCCATCTGCTGCGGGTGCAGAAAGAACTTTCAATAAAGAAAACAAGCAAATATATAAGAAAACGAGTTAAGTGTCTTCACTACGACACAATTTCGCCCCTGAAGTCTCCATTAAGTGCCTGAAGAGCTTTACCGTATGGCTTCCTGCAATTACCTGTCAGTCAGCTTAAACTGCTTCTTAGAACATTGTCCTGAATAAATGAACCTCTATATTAAATCATTTTGATGGACACATAAACACACATTTTTTAGAAACAATTACAAATACCCTCATAAACTTTATGTTTCCCCTCTTGGGAATTCCTTAATATTTCAAGGTTTTATTCCAGTAGTACCTCATCAGAAATGGGAATCTAAGTGACTTTCCCTTCCCCACAGTAAAAAACCCCAATGATGTAATACAAAATCCCATAGCCAATTATTTTTCTGTGAAACCTGCAAAACATTACCATCAACTTGAGTTACACTCATGTAGGTAAGGGTGGTAATCTCCTTTAAAACATTTCTCTCCTTAAAGTAAATTGGGTAACCTCCGTGTACAAGAAGTGCCAAATTCATATGCAAGAGCTGATGTATGTGATGCTTATAGAAATATATAAGGCACATAAAAGCATGAGTACAGAGTGTGCTCAAGGAACTAATGACTGCAAAGCACATAAAATCCTTAGAGAATTTTTCTGGTCTCCATACTGTAAAGAGTAGAAAGGCTAAATGGTCTTAAGCACTCTCCCTACTAAGGAAGAGTGTACTACCTTTTTGGCCTAGTACTTTTTTTAATACTGTAGCATATTGATTGATATTAAATTATTACCCACTGGTTAATAATTTAATGCTCCTAACTGCTAAACCACCTATAGTAGAATCCTTATCCTGAGTGTTAAAGCTATGAAATTAAAAGGTAGAAGGGCCATTGAATTCTGGTTGCATCAGAAGCCCATAAGACCCTCATTCCTTCCTGATGAAAAGTGTATAAAGCTATTAGAGTCTAATCCTATTGTTTTATATTTAATTAAAAATGTCTTAAAAGTGAAGTGCTCATCAATTGAAACATGTGGAGGTTCACGTGGCAAAAAAAAAATAATCTTTGCAATAAAGCAGGGGGAAAAACAATAAAAAAAAGGAACTCTCACTGCTCCCAAAACCCATCTTCAGACATAAACATGTTTAGCTTTGCTTAGCCTAGCAGCAGACAAAATCAGAACTGCCACCAGAGCAAGTGCTTTTGCCAGAGAGAGCTCCTACATGGTGCGGATGTCAAAGCATCAGCTGCCACTGAATGAATGTAACGTGGCTGTTCAAAAACAAGGTGGACTCTGTCACGGCCATATTAAAGCTTGGCATGGAAGAAAAACACTTTAACTTTCATGTGACAGATCTCAGGAGCTAAAAAATTACACAGCTCTGAAAGGCAAATATAAGCTGTCTGGATTATTTTTTTTTTTAATTTTATTTTTCCCTTTCTAGTTGAGGCAGTGAACCTCCATGACTCCCTTCCTCCTCAAAATCACTTGTTTAAACAGACTCGGTGTGCCCCAAGAATTAACTTTTGACAATGAAAGGAGAGCAGATTGCTCTGCCTTTGTGTTAAGAGCCTCGTGATGTGTCAGGGACATTTAAGACAAGTTGCCACGGATATTTTCAGACTTACATTTAATTCTACTCTTTTGTGAGCTTATTTATGGCTTTGGAAATGCAGTTTCAGAGACCTGCAGCAAAACCTACGGATCCCTAGCATTTTGTATTTCCAACTGCTGTGGACTTGTGAAACTGCATTAAAACATGACAAGAAAAGAAGTCCTGCATTTCAAAGATGTGAACCCAGTGGTATACCAAGATGCGATCTTTAACTTGCTCAATAAATGCACCATTTACAGCATTTCCAAAGCCTTTGGATTTCAGCAGTGTGTCATGTCCCCCATGTCACACTGATAAGTAATCTGAGCATGGAGCATCCTCACATCCTATGATATGCAATACACACTACACCAGGTGATACAGTAGTGAGCATGGCTACAGACCCTGAAACCTCCCGTTAACTGATGTTTGAAATGCAAAGTGTGCTCATTGCCTCTGCACAGCTCCAGTGAACCAAACCTCTGAGGATAAATGACTGCCAAAGCAGAGAAGGGGCCCTTTGAATGAGAGATACCATTCAAATTCCAAGTAGCACAAAATAAAAAAAAAAAAAAGATAATTGTGTACCATTGAAAAGGAGGTAGAGAAACACAATACATGAGCCTTGAATAAAAATGAAAACCTAATCACGCTATACTGAGGCTGTGGATAGAACATTTCATCCCCTTTTTTGTATTCTGTTCAGTCAGGCAGGCATAAAAATGACCTTTCTTGCATGCATGTTTTCAGAAACCTGTTTCAAGCAGATTTTATTTAATCTAACTGGACCTCAGCTGGCCTTCAGCATAGATGATACCAGATGTTTTCTGGTACTCTGAAAAGTTAAGCCTGGGCAGTACAGCAGGTGCCTGTGTGTGAGCACTTCATCTTCTTCATCCCTGGGATCTTTCGGAGCTTTGTGACTCCAGCAGGGGCTGCCAGTAAGCAGAAAAGCTACCTGTTGCTTGGCTGCTGTTCGATGTGTATTGCCCAAGAATTCTGAATATTGTTTGAAGGATCTTGTGCTGGTCCCAGGCAACCGACCTGCAACATCAGAGATTCCCTCTGTCAGCTCGTTGGTGTGTCCTTACAGCCTTGGCACTACACAAGTCTTGAGCCATCCCTTTCTTGTACCAGAGTGAGGTTTTCTCAACAATGAACAGGATTTTAACTCAAGAGCGTTTCCTTCCTTTCAGCCCCACTGCAACAGTTTCTAGGCACGTTTCCCACTGTGTTTTGTCCAGAGTCCAGACCCTGGACTCTGCCTCCTGAAATTAAATGGGTATTTAACTATTTAGCTTCCCTAGTACCATGTATGAGACCACTTGAAATGGACCATACAGAAAGGTCTCTATGGCTCCATGTCTTCTCTCTGACAGTGGTCAAAATCAGTTGTCCATGGAAGGTAACAGATAGGGATGTGCCAAAAGGATACTTTACCCAACTAATGTCTCAACACCTGGTTAACACATGACTGAGTGCCACAGTGAACTGGGGATGATTCCTGTGTGTTGGGTAACCCCCAGTGCATTTGTCTGTCATTAACATATTCAAACTCAGGACATGAACTTAGGCATCTATGATATCCTGTGGCATAGATTTCACAGCTGAGTTATACTGCTATACTTGAGCAGATTAACAGTGAGCAGGGCAAGTTTCACATTTTGGGCATTACGTCCTGCCTGGTTTACACATGTCACCTGTTAACAAAGGTGAGTATGAAAGGAAGTTCTTGAAAAAGTGATGAATGTACACCAAAAGGGGAATGGCACAAAGAAAAAAGGAGAAACCAAAGTATTGCCTTTAATATAATATTGGTCTCTCATTTGCCTTGGGTCCTAATGGAGAGGTTATGGACAGCTAGAATGGTAATGTTTGCATCTTGTTTGAGTTTGATGATGATCATCATCATTACTATTACTACTACTACAGCTATTATTACTATTACTCCTATTTTTATCATTAGTACTACAGATATCTGCTTGGATTGGATAAAAACTCTAGGACTTTACCATACTATGCATCCCAGCTGCTAAAACTTTACTTAATCAGCTGGCATCTTGCACATTTTCTTGAAGAAAAGATAGTAATTTTGTTAGGAAACTTTAAGTTCAGGATTATAACATATGAGAAGTAAAGAGAAAGCCATTCAACAGAAGCAAAGTGAGTGAAAAATGGGAATAATGGCCTAATCAAATAAGAGAATAGAAATTCCTAAAATCATAAGTATATTTATGAAACCTGAAACAGGCGAGAGTTATTGCAATGGAGCTTCTTCTTTTGTACTTACGAAGACCTTGACTCTGTCTTCCTGTAACTACCTGCCTGTAGACCTGTAGCAGTCCCAGCGACAAAATGCCAGCAAGCGGAAAGGTGGAATGAAAGAGGGGATTTACTGACTTTTAATAAGTGAGTAGAAAAAGAGTGGTAGAGAGACATCTGCCACTTCTAATCCATTTACCAGCCAGGATTTTGGCTTTGAGGAGATTTCTTAGTCTGGACAGATAGAGGAAGGAAAGTGAGGAAGAATTAAAAGATGTCTGCTCGCTCAACCGCTTTGTTACAAATCTAAAGGATTTGACTGAAAGAACTCATTTGGACCTAGATTTTTCCAGTATAAATATCTTGATTTGTTTGTGGAAAATTATAGAACATGGTTCACAGCACTGTCAAATTTCTCACACATGTCATTTGGTAAGATTGTTTTCAAAACATTCATAACCCTCTGGAGTTTTCCAGCCCCAAAGCACATCTCCATATAATGAGTCATTATTGCTGCCATATCTGGGAGCCCGTAGGCAAAACCAAGCCCTGACTAATACGTCCAGAGCCAGTTTGCATGCTTACAAAGAAGGAGCATATATATGTAAAGACAGATGCATAAACAAGGGACAAAAATAGTTCCAACAACACATCACTGCTGTCCCTAGGAGGCAGTTGGCTCTTCAACAAGTTCTTTTCACTATATTCGAGGAATTAATTACATTACTGTGGATGACAGGAAGTCATCCTCCTTCATCCATGTGGGGATATAGAGACTACAGAAGGCTAGGCTAAAGAGCTGTGTATTATAGCATTAAAATTGTTTTATGCCCCATTAATGAACCTAGTTTTAATAGAATAAAAAGAAACACCTTTGATTATAGAGAGAAAAATAATGTGTCAAAATTGAAACGTATTTGGTACTAAGTGGAACTCACACAGTTGGTGAGAGAAAAATAAAGCGAGAAGCTATGTGATGCAGTCTCAATAAACACTCTGAAAACAGCCCAAATGCTCATTCACTTGATTTCTGTAAAAGTTCTTTGGCTTGCAACCTGCCAGTGAGTGAACCAGTTCTAGAAAGTAACCATATACTTTCACATCGACCACTAAATGTCAAAATAATTGGGGCACTTGCATAACAGCTGCTGCAGCACAGAGGAAAAAAAAACAAAATATGGAGTAGAAGGGTTATTTGTGTTTAATTTCTATAATATTGTGAAATGGTCTTAATGTTTCAATGTTTCTGAGTATTTTTTCAATGTTTTTTAGTATATTTATTAAGAATGATCTCCTTCCTGTGTTTTTCCCTATGTTTTGTTGACAGCTTTTCTTAGACAGATGGACCTTGATACCAGAACCGAGGAAAATGTCCTCTGATCAGCACTAAGTCAGGAGCCAAATGCAATAACCACTTGGTCAGGAGTTGTGTCCCACATTCAGCAGGTCAGACTGGGAGCAGGAAGATCCCTTGTGGCCTGACCTGGAGGTTGTGACTAATGCAGCCTTCATGGCACACCAGGTTAGTCTCAGCTAAAACCACTTTTTACTCATAGGTTACAAAGAGTACCTCTAACTCCCAAGACACCCTTAAAAACAAGGTGAATGCCACAGATCTGCTTCACAAAGGCCTATCACATGCTAGTAGTTTTATCCACCAACACTGTTATCCATGTTCTGCTGCTTATAATCAAGAGGTAAAGAAATAGCTCATTTCAGGCTCCCGGAGTAACATCCCATTCCCTAGAAATGTTTCATGCTGTACAGATTATTTGTTGAACGAAACCACTGTGCTGACCTGCAGTGCATACATGACCATTTCCACTCACCCTCTTCTGGACATAACGTGCAGCAAAAGTGCAGAGTTTAAATTCTATTAAGAAGTTTACTTCAGAAGTGTGATCATTTAATAGGATCATGAAATTGCTTAAAATACACAGTGAGCTTTAGCATAAGAATATATGGATTTTTTTATAAAGACAAATTTTCGTATGGTTCTTCTTTTATTAAAAATTTTAAGGATGAATTATAAATCTATCTCTACACTATCTAAAAAGGAATTTTAACCTTTATTTAAAAAATCAGATTTATCAAAGATAATAATGTATGTTGAAAGTAACAGAACACAGAATTACTTACATATCTAGCTGCTAAGACCTGAAAATAGGGCAATAACCCCTGGTAATTCCTAGGTATTTAAGGTTACCATGGAATATCACTAGAAATAACTTAGCAAATGATTTAAGAATACCTCAGACTGTAATTACGTGCAGATAAAGGGGTAGAATATTCTTGGTGTAGTCTGGAGTTACCAAAAGAGTGAGCGTCTTATTCTAAGATACATTTAAGTCCATTATATATAATTGAGGTTTAAGAAGAAAGGAGATAAATCAGACTGTTCAAATTACCGTGGTATTACTCTGCTCTCCATTGCTGGCAAAATCCTGGCAAGAATACTTTTGAGCAGACTAATACCTGCTATAGCAGAAGGAATTCTACCTGAAAGCCAGTGTGGTTTCAGAGCCAACAGGAGTACCACAGACATGGTATTTGTTCTCAGACAACTGCAAGAGAAGTGTAGGGAACAGAACAAAGGTCTCTATGTAACCTTTGTGGATCTCACCAAGGCTTTCGATACTGTGAGCAGAAAAGGTCTATGGCAGATTTTGGAACATTTAGGATGTCCCCCCAAGTTCCTTAAAATGATCATCTCACTTCATGAGGATCAGCGCGGCCAAGTCAGATATGGCAACACACTTTCTGAGCCCTTTCTAATTACCAATGGTGTGAAACAAGGCTGCGTTCTTGCACCAACCCTATTCACAGTCTTTTTCAGCATGATGCTCCAAAGGGCCACGGCAGACCTCGATGATGAAGATGGTATCTACATTTGATATCGTACTGATGGAAGCCTATTTAACCTAAGGCGACTGAAGGCCCATACTAAGACTTAAACCATCTTGTCTGGGAGCTGCTTTATGCTGATGACAACGCCCTTGTTGCCCACACAGAAGTAGCTCTGCAGCATCTAACATCATGCTTTGCAGAGGCTGCTGACCTTTTTGGGCTGGAAGTCAGCTTAAAGAAGACAGAAGTTCTTCATCAACCTCCACCTCAGGAAGTCTTCCATCATCCCCATATCACCATTGGGGAATCAGAGCTCAAATCAGTCCAGCAGTTTAAATACCTAGGTAGCCTCATCTCCTTGGATGGTAAGATTGACGGGGAGATAGACAACAGGTTAGCAAAGGCATATAGTGCCTTCAGAAAGCTTCATATAAGAGTTTGGCGAAATAAACACCTGAAGAATAGTACAAAGATCAGTGTTTACAGAGCCATTGTGCTGTCTACTCTCTTATATGGATCTGAATCATGGGTCATCTACCACCACCACCTGCGACTCTTAGAACAATTGTCTAGACTCTTAGAACAATTCCGTCAATTGTCTCCGTACAATCCTAAACATCCACTGGTCAGATTATGTGACCGATACGTCTGTTCTAGAACAGGTAGCAGTTACAAGTATTGAGGCCATGTTGCTGAGAACACAACTACGTTGGGCAGGACACGTCTCAAGGATGAAGGACCACCGCCTCCCTAAAATCATGCTTTATGGTGAACTTGCCACTGGCTGCCGCAAGAGAGGAGCCCCGAAGAGGAGATACAAAGACTCCCTGAAACAACATCTCAGCCTTGGCCATATTGATCAACATAACTGGTCTAGTCTGGCCTCCAATCGGGAGGTCTGGAGACACACCATCTATAACGCTGCTGCTTCCTTTGAGAATGCACGCCGGATCACTTTTGAGGAGAAAAGACAATGCAGAAAGAATCACGTCTTGCAGATACCACCTGAGGAGTCCTTCTGCTGTGCCTTTTGCAACTGGACTTGTCTATCTCGTATTGGCCTTTTTAGCCACCAGCACACTTGTAGCAAATGTGGGTAGAGCCCTTCCCAAATCTTTGTTCGCGAAGCCTAGCCATGATGATATAATTGAGGTGGAAAAGTAGCAGCATGATAGTATCTGATTTAAATTGTAGGTAATTGTTGCATCTCTAATAGGATTTTTCCACTGAACAACAGAATAGGCAGACAGTATGTGAAACAAGGGTCAAAAAAGAAAAAAAAGTGAGTTTGGAAAGCTCAGAGGAAGAAGCATACCTTGAAATATTTGCTCCTCTTCAGTAAATGAAGAATGCAGAAACTTGTGGAGGAACAAGAATCCGAATGAGAGTGATTCCACACCTGGTGGAAGATATATGACAACTGAAGGAACTGTGTTCTATGGACTTTACAGTTGTACCCCAGTTTAAACCTATGCAATGTATTTTCCCCATACTACTGTATTGCTAGGACATGTCCAGGTTTGCCCAGGTTGTTTTTCCCACTCAAAGTTGTTTACTCCCTTACTTTCCCTCTCCTCCTGCAATGATTGGCTGGAATATGCCTCAGTGCGGAGTGAGTCCCCATTGGCCCCTGTCTTCCAACTTCTCCCAAGTTCCTCCCTCCTTTCCTGAGTTCTCCCTTCCTTTCGTTCCCTAAGATGCCCGTCCCATGCTCCTCCCCAGTTTCCAGATCCTTCTTACCGAACCCTATATAAGATCTTGTTCTCCCTCAATAAACGGCCATTGCACCTCGACCTTCCACCTTGTGTCAAACCCCTTTGTGCAGTGTTGCGGTCCCATTTACCCCTACCCGCCGAACTGTGGCAGAAACTTTTGCCAAACCATGAGGAAACTTTTTGTGCTCATCCTTCCTACAGGTTTTCTCCTCATACCTGGAGTCCTTCCCTCCTGAGGCATAAACTCAATGAAGCTCCCTCTTTGCAAAACCAAGGCTTATCTCATTGTTAAGACACTGACTGGCAACCCTGGGAGTTTGTTTCTTTGGTGACACTGCCTTTGTGCAAAGGTGAATCCATGTGCAGACTCTATGTCCACAGATAAGAGAGCCTTTGGCTGCTGTGTGCCTGCAGAGCATTGCCAGTTTGAAGCTAGCAGGGCCCCCAGCCCTATCCCTCTGCCCAGCCAGCCCAGGTTGTGGCATGTTGGTGCACTTCTAATAAATAGCATGTCTGTCAGAGAGCAACACCTTATGCTGGGTAACACATGGCAGCCTACCCTGTTCCCTTGCCTCTGTGGGGTAGCGGTCACTGTGGGCAGTACACCCATGCCCCAGTGGGTGCCCTCACTGCCCCCACCCCAGCACATCTTCTCTTACCATTTACTCAAGCACATGTTGAGAAAAATTTGCATTTCCTAAAAACAGAAATCCTGCATTAGCATGCAAAGATGCTCTCTCTCACGCTAAAACCCCCCTTTTGCTACTTGTTAGTGAGCATGCTTCAGGGCTTCAGCAGGGTCTTGTTTAGGTCAAGAACCCCTCCGAGCACCCGACACCCCGGCACTGAAGTGAACTGACCACAGATGCACCCTGCAAAGGCTGCAGAGGGAAGATGAGAAATGCACAGGCAGTCCATAGTCTGAAAGTCCCATACTAATGCCAGTCCCTTCATCCCTCTCCCCCAGTAATCACAGGACAGGAACCATAAGGAGAGAAGCTTACTTTCAAACAATTATGAATTGAAACTAAGTAAAAATATCAATGAACATGGTGTTCACAAATTGGCTGAACAAACTTTAATTATTAGAAAAAAATTATTACTTGTCAGTGTGATCAAGGTTTGGAATGAAGCTATGATTATAGCATTAGTTTTCATTCCCAAAAGACTAATGAATCGGGACCTGACATTTAGAATGATATTTAGCTTTATTAAGAAATACAAAAACAATAGTACACCAAAGTTGCCTTTTTTCAAGTCACAGAAGTTTCACTGCCATCCAGGGTTTCTCTGGAAAATGAATAGGTTAATCTGGATTTACTATAAGGAAAAGAATTCCTTATAATAAAAATAACGTTCTGAGAAATTACATTTAAATGATATTTTGCCAGGAAGCTAAAAGTGACAATCAAATAAAAATACCCTGAATAGTCATTATGGTATCGCAGATGTTCTCCTGCCCACATTTCACTTCTACTCTTTCTATTCAAGCTGCTGTAAAATATGAATTGAATAAGAGGCTCTAACAGAAGACTATAGACCTTTCTGTCCAACTCAGGCTCACAGATCTTTTTTTCTAGTTTTATTCACAAACCTGTTGTTGCTGGACTATATTTCCTGGATATCGAACATGGTGAATTCTATTTTAATATAAATATGTTTTGCAGAAACACAAGCTCTGCAGCTGTTATGATGCCTTTTTTTTAAGCCCTCTGCACTGCATACCATTAGCATTTCATGGAACTTGACTAAGGAGTTCAAAACAAGGGCAAATGTGAAGTTCTCACAAGCTCAACTAATTCAACATCTTGGAGAGAGTAAGTGCTCTGAGAAATCACATTAAGAACTGCTAAAAGTGCTGAGTCAACAGCAAATTTTGCATGCATAGTCTGTTAACTGGTTTCATGGAAAATTTATGCTTGTCCCTACAAAACCTTGCTTTTTTCTCCTGAAAGTTATTAAGAGGTTTTGTTTTAAACAAGTCTTCGCAGACCAGACCTCTGAAGCCCTTCCAAAAGCCCCTGAGAGTTTGGTGCTATTACTTGCTTAGGAGTCGTATGATTAATTGATTTTATCAGTTTGCTGTGTTAACTAAAAAAAAAAAAAAACCAAAATCACAAAACAAACAAACAGGCCCAAAAGCATCAGCTCCCTCAGCAAAGCAAGAATTGGGAAAATATGGGGAATCAGCACAACTGTTTCCAGTGATCCATGCTGGAAGCTGTATTTTCAAAATTAAACACAAGAAAATATCACAGTTAAGGATGACTTGCACCACTACAATATCACCTCTTTTTCATGCCAACTTTTTCATTCAAAACTATTTAACAACTCTGCAATTACTTTCAAACTTGCATAAATTTACTCAAAATTATTTTGCCAGCAAACCGTGCACCTAGCAAACTTCAACTCTCTTACTTTGGACCCTTGGGAATGGTCACACCAAGTTCTGCTTCTTTGTAGATATTTTCCTCAAATACTGCTTTCTTGGAAAAGCGCATTAATTTTACTTGCCCTCTCAAAAACTTCGGTGACTGATAGAGCAAACCTTCACCCTTCCATGCCAGCAGAGGTTCAAGCATCTAAACTTCTTTAAGACATAATCCTCTGTCCTAAAAGCAACCCCTGACATGGCTCTCTGCCCTACCCAGTTGCACACAACCCAAAAAGAGTGTGCAGCTCAACGTGGCCAGGTGCGGGATGGTGAGGATATTCCCCCATGGCACTACCCACCCTGTTCTTTCTCTCCACATCCCAGTCAGGATAAAACTTGCCCATTTCTACCACAGACAGATAAATTGATAGCAGTACCTTCATTCATGTGAGATGACACTGCTCCTTGACCCATGCTCAATCAAGACCAACAAATGAAAAAGGCTGAATTTTGCTCATGCTGAAGCCACACCACATGATCAGACCTCATATCAGGAAGTCAATACATTTGTGAGCAAACCATCCTCAGATCAAGTCATAGTCCAGTGAAGTCACCTCTGTAGCCCCAGAATGTGTGCGCCATGTGTGGTCACATAATCACAGAATGGGTTGGAAGGGACCAAAGTGGGTTATCTGGTCCAACCTCCCGCTCAAGCAGGGTCATCCTAGAGCACACTGCACAGGATTACATCCAGACAGGTTTTGAATATTTCCAGTGAGATATTTACAGTCCTACAGGGAGCTTTGCACAGAAACCCATTTGCAGGGTACAGACTGGGGCTGTGTTTCTAAGAGCGATGTACTATGCAACTGCAACAGTTTTTCCATATCTGCCAGGCCTTTAAACGAGAAAAATCTCCTGTCCTTGCCTAAGGCATTAGTAATTTTCTGCTTAGATGTAGTCCCATACAAAAATGCTCTCAGATTCATTATTTCAGCTCTTTCTTCTTTTAATTGGAGTAGCTCACTGTAGCTACAAGAAAGCGTTTGAGGTCAGCTGACTAAATGGGGTTGCATTTTAGTTGTCAGCACTTCAGTTTGGAAAAAAGAAAGCTTTGCCAATAAAAGTTTGAAAGGCTGAAATGTGCCATGCATTGTTACCTAGGACAGCGGTTCACTTTGAACAGTTCTAGGTACTATACTTTTCAGAATCTCACTCACAGCTATTTAACAGCTTTTTACTTTCCTTCCAAGACATCAGAGTCCCAACATCTGCCCTTGAGCAAGAAGTCCTGAGACACCAGCAGGTAACTTAACTGAGAAGAACTCAGGCTAAGTCCTAAAAAGCTCATTTGGACCCTCCTTGCCTGAAAAGGAGAGCAACTGAGGAATTTGCTAGAAAAGAAAGAATGAGTTTGGGCCAGGAGACACAACTTTTTTGGAATTTTCCACAAATAGTTGAGCAACATGTCATGCCAGAGCATGATCGTACAGCACAAGCCTGCTTATCCTATGCATCAAAAATATAATTTCCCCCCAAACTCGGTTATTTGTAGTTTTCTGCTTTTAAAAAAGGATTTAAAAAGAGGTTCCAAAACTCTGAGACTGTGCTAGATTTCTAATCTGAAGGATTTCTAGGGATAGTTGGAGAATATTTTCCTACTGTGTCTGAGAAATGTGTGTGACACAAATTGCTAATGTAAGGAGAGCAGTTTTTTACACTTCCTCCTGTGACTGATGTCTTGAGATTTGCAATGCGTGGCCAAGGAGCTCATTGCTAGAAGCTACTTGTGAGTGCAGAGGGCTTTGCATACAGTTCTTCCTCACTGCTTCTTGCCCATGAATTGCTGTGGTTTTTTTAGTAGTTGGCTAAATGAACCTGATTTTAGGGGTTCTCCACAACATTGAGGCTGTCACATGATGGCCCAAAGGTCTCCAATCCCCAAGGCAGATAAGTGACCACTGTGCTGTTTTTCCTCTTACGTTTCATTACCAAACTATCTCTGGATACAACAACTTTCAAGAACATTTCCTGCCAAAAATAACTGCAGCCCAGGTTTTCTGGAGTACGTAGGTATGTGCTTTTCTACCACACTCTTCAGCCTGTGCATCACTCATGAGAGTTACCAGGCAAGGACATGTCTGACAGCTACCTCAATCCCTCTTTCCTCCTTGTTTTACATCCTGGAGCTGATGTGATAAGATGCTCCAAAGAGCCCTGTGGAAGGCAAAGTGGAGAGCAGCATGTCTCCACTGCACACTGTGGCTGCCAGCAGTCACTGGCATAGACACTTTCTGAGCCAGAGCTCACACCCAGGCTCTCGTATGTGCCTATTTGCCATGGGCTTGACTAACCCTTTTTGTGACCCCATTCATACCTTTGGCCTCCCAAACATTTTGTGATGACTAGTTCGCCAATTTTAAGCATGAATTTTACAGAGAAGGACTTCCCCCTCTTTGTTTTAAACCCACTGACTGGTATTTCCACCGGGTGTCTCAGACTGTGCGATCCCTGTAAATAGTCATTCCCTGATTATCTTCTCTGTACCATTCATGCTTTTTTATAAACTTCCTCCATCTTCCTCAGGCCTCAGAGCTTCCTCCCATACTGAACACAATTTACCTGGACCAGAGAGAAGCACTCAAAAGGTTAAACAAAATTAAACAAAAGCTCTCACATTCTTTTGTTTCTGCTTTGTTTACACAGATTTTCAAGTTATTTATTAACCTCAACTAAACACAAGAATGTTGAAAAATACAAGGCCAGAAGTGCTATGCTAACATCTTCAGTGGAATTAGCAGGATTTCCAAACCAAAGCCTACTTAATCCCTGTACACACACACAGAGGGACCACATTGGTCCCCTTTGGGACCAGATGCTGCAGCTAAGACACCAGAAACCAGCAGCCATGTTCTCTTGCCCCATGGCAAAGATCTACTCTGCAAAACTGCATGTGGACTATTGCAACCAGAGTTCCTACACCCAACCACTTTGTCATCCAGACCTTATTTTAGTGCCCATCAACTTGCCAGCACCCTGAAATGCTTGGTCCCAGCTATGCCTATGTGAAAGAAATCCCTGGGACATTAAAAAATCTGTCTCAAAGAAATTGTCCATCAAAGGTGAATTAGAGTGGTATCGCCATGGTGGTAAACAGTAACTGAACAGTGATAAAAGAAACATCTCACTGCAACAACAGGGGAGAGAGAAAGAAGTGTTTCATTAGACAGAAACAACATGAGAATTCACACAGTTGTAGCATAGTTAGGAGAAATTCCTGTTTTTATGAGAACTACCATAGGCTTTTTAATGCTAGATGTGTATTTGAAATTGAGATTTGAATCTAGCTTCTTAGTTTCCTTTCTTCTGTTTGAAAGTAGAAAAGTTGTGAATATTATGACCTCAATCTCATTTTATGGAAATAAATGCCATCGGAAACTCAGGATAGCTTTATCACAAGAGCAACACCATGTGTATAGTGTGTGTTTGCACGTATATATTAAGGTTAAGGGAGAAAAAAATTAAGATGCTTACAAATGTCAAATAGCAAGAGGAAAATACTGTTTTTACTGAACAGGAATTAAGCTCTAAGCAAAAAGTAATAGACTATTTTAAAACTGTAATTGTGCCATTTTGGACTGAACAAATCAAGGTGATAAAGTGCAGTTAAGCTAGACTGACTGTTTAAATGCAGAGTACATCTTGTGTTAATTGTTGAAGCTGCTGAAGCTCCTTCAGGCATCATAAGATTTCTAGTTAGGAATCCCCAGCTGGTTTATTTCCCTTTTTTTGTATGTTTGCCAGATCATTGCTGTACTCAGCACCACACTTCCTCCTCTCAAGGGCAAATCCTCCCTGAAAATAAGCAGCAGAAATCCCCTGAACTCACAAGGCTGGTGGCAATGCCATGGGGAGAAGCCCCTGGTTCCACTCCTCTCTGCAGTGCTGGAAGTGCTGCAGGGGTATTTCCAGAGGCTAGGACTGGAGATGGTGGTGCTTGTAGGTGACAGCGCTGCTGGGAGCACCTCCTGCAAACGTGCCTCTTGCCAGGCCCATCTCGCCAGTCTGCAGAGCAGCCTCTCCAACACCAAGTCAGAAGGAGCTGCCATGCAGAGGAGGAAAGGGCACTTTTGTTAAATCAGTTTCCAGGAGAAAGCAAGCCTCAGTTTCTGTATTCCAGCAGACCCTAGATTATATTGAAATTGTATGTTGATATCAGGACTGGCAGAAAAGTCGGGAAGTATTTGGAACAGCCCAGGTGGAGCCCCACTATGTCCACAGCTGGGTGGGACGCCCTTGCTGATACAATGTCTGAAGCAGGGTCTTGCTGTGGACCCTTATTTACCCCCTCTGCTCAGCTAAGCAGGGTCCCCCTGGGCAGGTCAGACAGGTGACAAAGCTCTCAGGGCAGCATCGGGTTCCAGTGGATCAGGCTCATTGCAACTACCTTAGGACAGTATTTTGACACAGTTACGCAGAATTTATTTTGAAAGGGATTATCTTATGTTTCACCTCTGTTACTTAATAACAATCCAGCTGAGGCTATGATGAATATGACAAAGGAAAGAGAATTTCTATGCAGATCAGATACCCATCATTAACTTAGGGAGCGATAATTAATAAGGTTAATAGTGCTGCTGAGAGAGTTCAGTGTGCTGAATGTAGATGAGATCTGCAAGCAAAATTCCTGAAGATTTCACAGGGGAATGCATCTTTCCTGCACACACAGGGGATGGGAACCCACGCCACAGTTTCAGACTGGATCCAGCTAAGCACATCACTAGGACTAATATTCTTCAGTTCAAACCCTAGCCCCCCTCTGTCCTGAAGACTCTTATTGTGCAACCTCCAGGCACTCTCCTCTCCATGACAGTTCTATAACACATTCACCCACATAGACCCACTGTGGAAGCTCTTTAAACATTTCCCATTTCTTTCATGCTTAGCAGGGCAGATTGGTCCCACAGAGACAGTATTGTAATGAAGCTAGCAGACCAAGGTAATGTAAATGCCAGAGCAATCAGGAGTAAGGGAAGGTGAATATCACAGTCTACTGATTTATGATTACATTGGTTGACCTTGATAAAATTTTCTAGAAATATATGTTATTTTAGGCAAATGTCAACCTGTCTTTAGGTTAAAATATCCTCACATGACAGCAGGCTTAAACAAGCATTATTTACTACTGTTTGGTTCCCAGTGTATCACTCAATGTAATTTCCAAAAACTCACTAATAATGTGTTGGACCAAAGTAATAACTCCCTGAAAATACCAAGAAAATAAAGTGTTTTACAGTTCTATCCCATCTTCCACTGGAAGGAGTACACTTTATGCACTCACGAATTTACCCGCACTGCCTGTGAGGCCTGGGGAGAAAAAAAATGTTGGAAAGATTCACCTCTAACACAGAACTGCAACTCTACTTGTAAAAATATAATATAAACATATTTTAAGCCAGATTTTTTTTCCACAGGTATTTTCCATTACTATTTCTCTCATCACTGATTTTATTTGCAAAATATGCTCCAGATTGATAAGTTTTAGTAGTGAAGAGCCTTAATAAAGCTGATGCTAGCAGAACCTTGAGTCACCTTGATCCTTCTTCAAAGACAGGGCATACTATATCTAGAGAAATATTCCTACTTCCACAATATGTTTTTAGTTATTCACTGTAAAGCCATTAAAATAGTCTATAAGGTAACATGTATGTATAACGTGACATGAAACAGTAATTCCTCATCAGTTTAAATATAAGTAGCCTCTCTTTCCAAGGAGAAACCATAGTTCAGATGCCTTTGGGTCTGTGAACATCACAAATGTCTTAATATTCAAATGATAAACACTAGGTTTCAACAAAAAAAAAAAAAATCTCAGATAAAAACCCGTTTGCCTTCCAGTAGATGCCTGAGGGAGATTTAAATCATTCATACTAAAGTGACCAATATTCCACATAGCACTTCACAAACGAATTCAAGAAAATCAATTTCCTACAGACCTTCCTATTTCTGAGCTTTTTTATGAGTCGACGACAGGTGAAGTGTTTGCATCATCAGTGGGTCTTTCAGCGCATAATACCTGAAACACTGCACAATGTCTCTCTTGGGATGGACGAAACAAACTCACTAGTTCTGATGACTTCAGAGCAAGAATCAGAAAATGTGGCTGCATTACACCTCTCATACATGCATATCCTTTTTTTAAACTAGCTTGTATTATGCAGGGTAACATATTTTACTAGCTCTCTGAGCTCAGCTGCATTCATAAGGAATACCCCAGACTCCATAGGAATCAAGAAAAGCAAAGGCACAACTACATGCTAGACATTTTAAATCTCGGAGGCAGAGCCTGAAGAAACAAAGGAACACTATGAAATGCAAAGTATATTATGGCTGTTCTTTTCCCCTGTAGTAGCTACATCTACCCCAAAATCGGAAGGTTTGGCTTGTGAGGACTCTAGTCCAGAAGTGTAATTTAACACAGTAATTAGAGAATTTCAGAGATGAGATGTGCAGAAAAAAAATATTTATGGAGAGAACATTGCTCGTGCTTGCTGCTTCTTAAAATAACTAACCAATAACCCTGCTAAGAGGTTTCCCTTCCTGTGGTACCCCACTCCTCAGAAAACAATGCCTGATTGGACCACTGCCTGTGGGGCAGCCCTGCCTGCTTACAGGCTGCAGGATAATCCTGCTGACTGACAGCACAAGAGTCACAGAGATCTTTAAATGCCCTATTTCTTATTAGGAGGAAACTACAGTTTTACTCTCACCTCCCCGCAGCCTCCAGCTCTCCACAGGTTGGAGTCCAAGATCCTCCTCCTACTTTTGGCATGCTGCACGTGCTCCTCTCCTGTGATCTGCTTTTTTACCTCAGTTTTTGAAGATAGCTTGCTGTGTTCTGTATTAGTTTGCCAATCAAAAGTTCACTGTCACAATCTTACAAAACATACTTTTTCGTGTTTCCCTCCTATAAAACATGTTAGTCTTTTGGAAGCCCTGTGTCAGCTCGTGTGCCTTGTGCAATACCCAGGAAATTTCTAATATTTAAGCCTTAAGGATGTGACAGAAATTCCTCTGGTGACTTCACCTGTACTGCAGCTAGGCCACAGCCCTGCAACTCTGTTGGTAATTTTTCATCCCACTTGCCAGGTGTCATACCCCTCATGGGGCACAGGGTGTGCTCTGTACAAGCAGAGTCAGCAGGGCAGAAAGCACTTCAGCTTGCAAAAAGTTCAAACAACGCTCATCCCATGTATCCAAAATTTTGTCCAGCACAGGGAGCCACCCCAGAGAGCACAGCCCTGCTCTGGCCCACAGCAGTTCACTGAGTCAAGTGCAACCCAGGCCAGGTACCCAGGAGGGCAAGCACCTGCAGGGTGGCATTAGTAATTCCCTTTGCAGGCACCAGGCAGATCCAACTTTCACGTTATTCAGTTCCATTGAGTGAAGGTTTCAGCTGAGTTTATCTTGTCACAGCGGAACTCACCTTCTGTGCTTGATTTACTACATTTTTCTACCCAGATTATGGCATAAAAATATCACACAGAGAAGTAAAATTGGTAAAGTAAAAAGGCCCTCCAGACCCAACAGTAATCTAATCAGAGTGTGTGGGTATCATCTCTACCTCATTGTTTGGTGTTTACACTGCTGTTTATGCAAACTGTGGGGTTTGGGTATTTTTTTAAAGACACGTACAACAAAAGAGTATTTGTAAAAATATCATTTTACAGAAGGAAAGGCTGACACCAATGATTGCAGCAACAACTGGCACCCAACCACTCAACATGAACTCTACAAAAAAAATACTTTTTAGATAAAGACTCATATTTGGGGAAAAGTTTGCTGATGCTTCAGCTATTGCCCTTCATTACAACAGCCTGACTATCGCATTAACTGGCCAGATGATGCAGTCATTAAAATAAATTAACCAAACTTTTGCAGGACTAGCAATTCAGGAATCCATACTATCCTATTATCTTATAGTGAACAACAGTCTGTAAATAATGCAGACATGTAATTATAAACCAATAAAAAGAAAAAAAAAGACAAAAAAAAGACAAATTCTAAGGATTCTCTTGTTTTTTCCCTTCTGCCAAAAGTCATTATCTGTCACAGATCCCAAAGGTTCCCCAACAAGCCCTCCAAAATTACTTGCATGAGACGAGTCTCTTGAACATCATAAACAGTTGAGATTTTAATGCTTTTTCTCCATGGAGTAAATTAAAAGCATATCCAAAGGCACATAGATATTCCTGCACAAGAACATCCTGCCATCCTTACAGTTGGACTATGGTTGGACTGTTGTAAAGAGGAGGTGAGGCAGGCCGGATGCTCACAAGGCAGTCTATCTAATTTAAGCCATGCCAGACACATGTGACATGTAGTGGAAAATGCAAACCTAGACAGAGCACATACTGAAACTAAGCATAACACATACTCTGTGCAGGGAACTTCTTCAGGCTGGTCTAGCTGGAGGCATGCAGCTTCCCCTCTCCTCTGCCCCACAAAAAAGGACATCCGGGTCTTTCTCTGCAGATCCAATATCTTGACTGCGGTAGAGAAAAGATCAAGGGTAAGGAACCACTCTGTTCTTCCAGGGAATATATTTGCCTACCTATTACATACTGCTGGTATCATCTAGGACAAAGCTTGGCTCAAATCAACAATGTCAGCCCCAAAGCCCCCAGTACCTAAGCCAAAGCACTAAAGTGATTATTACCAGTTAGGATTGTCCAGACTGCCCACTGAAGAGATATGTATTTGGAGCAGAGCTGGTTTGGAAGAATATTATTGTGAAAATTTCACAGTGAAGGAAGCCAGGCTGTAACCTAGTATGAACAACTCAATTCAGAGAATCTGACTGTATGGAGAATATTGTCCAAGATTATCAAATACTCTGGTGAAGGTAAGAAGTATTCTACAAAGTTATTACCTGTGACTTCAAAGTATATTTCTACTGCTTTTTCTTAGTTGGATTTACTACTAGTACTTTAGGTTCTCCCTTTTTTTTTTGTTTTTGTCAATCAGGCTCATCAGTTTCAATTCACAGTGTGATTAAGGAGAAGGAAGTTTGGGCCTCCTGTACAAAAGAGGATTTAAATTCTTTTTGACTACCTCTTCAGAATTTGGCTCTGACCTTCTAATCCTGAAAAAGTCTTTTCCTTCTTTTTAACCAGACAAAGCGCAAATCCAGGAGAAGTATGCTATTTTGCTAGATCTGAGATATGTGTGTTCCTTGGCTAATCAAAAATTCTTTGGGTGACGTACTTGAGGCAACATGTACATGACTAGGAAATGATAGGCAGGCATATAAATATGCATAAGTGTATATTCAGACTTAATTTCTTATATCCTGTGGCCAAGCATTACCAGCCATGGGGTGGGAGGAGGAGGAGGAGGAGAGGGAATTAAAAAAAAAAAATGGGTCTTTTTGCTGCCCTGCCATTCAGTATCTCTTCTGCCCTGAAGGGTAGACATCCTGTTTGCATTCTAGGAAACACACGACTCAAAGCAAAGAATAGTGTATATGTTTGAGAGCAATGACCCACACTGAAGTAGTCTTGCGTCTCTCAATAAATGGCAATTATCTCTACACTATCTATTATAAATGAAAAAAAAGCCTTCAGAATGAGGCATGTAATATTATCAAAGGTTTGATGAAAAAAAGTCTTCTGGGAAGTATCAGGAATGCACATCATATCCCTGAATTCTGGGAAAATACTTAAGTCTGATTTAGCTGAAATTTGTCTAACAATATATGGAGGCAAATGCCTTACAGTTGAAAGCATATTGGAAAGATCACGAGGACTTATTTATTCCCGCAGTGGCCAGAAACAATTATATTCCAAAACATGTGTTCCTAACCTGCTTTTTTCATAGCTTATGGCTGTCTGACATGCAAACCCCTCACTTCCAGTCAAAAGGAACCTCGTTTACAGAGCAAAGCTCATTTTTATGTCTTCAAGCACAAGCAAGTTGGACAAGTATGTCTCTGCCAATTTTCTGAAAGGCAATGATGTCCTGGAGGCTATACAAGATTTTGTGCAGCAATTGCTGATCAAGCCCTTAGATGTGTAGAGCATGCCATTTTGAGAGTGTTTGCTAAAAGATCCTAGCGGCTGCCAGGAGGTGAATTCCAGAACCAAAGACAATAACATTCCTCATTAAAACTCTGGATTTGTCACACTCATTTTAGATTCAGCTGAAGGAGCAATGAAATCACTTTCTATATAATAAAAGACATTTTTGAGCTGCCTTGCAAGGCATTGAATTGCAAAAGAGGTCAAGGCTAAGCCATTTTGCCTCAGAGTTTCCACTCATTGCAAAAGAAGAAGCTGGAATATTAGTTTTGCAGGAATTGGACTTCGGAGACACAAAGTCAGGTAAAAGGGTTTGGAGAGGAAATTGGAGAGAGATGGGGCTTTCTGAATGCCTAACTTCTTGGAGTTACAGTCTTCAGATACACTAAGAGCTGTACACAGTGTGTACTTACTCTATTTTGTTACAGAAAAAGTAGAGTTTTCATTAACTGAGAGGGTAATATCAACAACCCCAATTCATAATCTCAGTCTGCATGTGCATGAGACATAACCTTGTAAATTCTCTCATTTACAGGTTTTAATTACTCAGTATTTCAAAAATTTCTGAAGAAGCTGACTAGAGTTACCAACTCTGCACAAAAGAAAAGCTCAGTACCTATAGAAATTTATAGAAAAACATGACAATTACATGACAAAGAAAGACCAGCAACGAGCTTACAGGACTCCAGAGACTGTTGCTTCTGACTTTGTCCTGGTTCCAAAAATGGGCACTGGGCAGTGTAAAGACTGAAGAGAAAATGAAAAGGAATCTACCAGTAACTGATAGCTTAAAACTCCTTGAGGATGAGAAGGCACCGTAAAGCTTCAGTGAGGTGGAGGAAATGTCTAATTAAACATAAAATATACATAAATAAATACATTCCTGTTCTGGTAGGGCATGCACATAATACTAAGGAAATGTAAACCTATCTTTGAAATCAGTTCTCTGCTGATTTAGCAAAGTATCACACTCCTCTTGTGTGACACTGAGGATCTGAGAATAAAATGGAATAAATAAATAAACATCACCTTTTGATTGTCTTCCACTGGAGCACACTGGACCATTCCTACAATATGGAGGTCTTAAAAAATAATTAAATAAAGATTAGCAAGATTTAAAAAAAATTGATACAAATAAACTGCTCGTCATTGATGTTTCTCTATCCACCTATTCTCTTCTCCTCTCCCTAAGGCTCAGAAGACCCATTATGGCCCATCCATTCTCTTCTTTCTCTGAGTTGTTTTGGGGTTTTTTTCAAGGAATAATGTAGGACATTTATGAAATGAGGTCTCAGTGTTGATTTTCAATTGCACTCTAAGCCTTTCATGTTCCTCTCTGAAATCCCTGACAATTCATTTTCTCTCTGCTTTTCTATTTATAAAATAATGTGCTGAATTTCTAGAAATTTCATTTGCATTTTGCATTTAAGGGCTTGGAGAATGAAGTGGGGATTATTTTGAAGTGTTTTTTTCCTGTTCGTTTTCAAGACTACAGAACACCTTGCACCTGGATTATTTGTTGTTTTTCCAGTAAATCCTTCCATGCTTTTTAGCTGAGTATTATTTTATCTATCTGGATAGATTCATATCTATTGGACTGCTCTATTCTTGAACTGCAACATACTATCATATTCCTTTCAAGAGTTTCTATGAACATCTCAGGCTTAAATTAGATGCTAGTTCAGGCAAGGGTACTGTTCCTTTGCTGTGGTTACAGCTGGTAAGTAGTTATACAAGATTCTTTCTTCTTTCTGTATCAGGAAATAGGTATTTCTGCTTTCAGTATCTCCTAATCATGTAAACTGCAACTTCAAGAGATCTGCCCTGGGCATCTGCCCATTGTACTTTTGAATACCACCTAACAGTAGTTTGTGCACTTACTTGTATAAACCTGGATTCTACATCCATTCCATATGTGCAACAATAATAATCATGAAGTGGGCAATATTTTATATCAGACTAAATATATTTATGGAGCTATTCACAGAGGTCATCACATTAAATGGCATGTGTTCCCCAAATAAACCAAATCAGCAGTTCAAGGCATAAACCTCAGATGCATTTTAGCTGACTGCTTCTTCCATGCAGGAGTTTCACTCCATCTCGATTTTATATATGCTAGCTGTTCAATTACCCAAAACTTAAGCTGGTGACATCCATAAGTCCTGATATACAAATGCAGTAATATTCAGACTTATGTGGTGTCAGTAATCAGTCTGTCATAATTCCACCTGCTGTGCAAGAACAACATCTTCCCAAGAGGAATCGCTCACTACCTCAGGGAAAACATAACACCAACTTCATACAAAGAAAAAAGCTTTGGGTCAACTCTTTGCCCCATGCAGTGGCCATGCTTGTTCTTGTTCTGAAACTCTCCCCTTGCCGTGAAATAGCCAAGGTTAAATGAAAAGCCTCCATATGGCTATGATACAGATTTTTGATCATTAATAATATTTGGTTAAGTATTGAAGTGCCTTGTGTTTCACCGATAGTTAAATTGTGCTGCAGGCATTCGGTCTGACTTGAATGGACTGAAGAAGGAGTATCTCTACTCCTGAGTGCCTCAGCCACCATAGCCGAAGCACAAAATCCTGCCCTGATCATGAAAATAATATGGATTTTAATGTAAATTGTTATTCAAAATAATAACACATGGTAACAGTATAATAATATGAAGAATATGGATTCATTATCATAGGTTTGCATTAAAAGCCTCCGATTGGCAATACTTGCTCCATTTTAAGTCGTCCCTGCTATTCATTAAGGAAACAGGCATTACACCACAGACCCCAGCTCACCATGATGCCAATGACCCAGGAATATTATGCAGACAGTCCACCCTCTGAAAAAGTAGTTAACCACTCTACTCACTGAGTCGTGAGAGGGGAAGTCTGGTCAGTCCCTCCATGAAACAGTCAGTGTCTGATAAAGGCAAAAAGCACAAAGGAGGTTAGAGCAGGTTTTACTTTCCACTAATGATAATGTCTTTTCACCTCCTGCCAGTCCAAAACCTTCTACTAGAAGACAGAGTCAAGGGTCCCAGACCTGCTGACCTGCATCATTACCCTTACCAACTCCTGCACCTCCAAAGACACCTGGGAAATCAGTCCTGTGAGACTGGAGAGCAGCATGAAGTTTGCTGTAGGGTTTTTTAACATCATACACAATACAAGAAAGTTCTGCATTTGCAAACAGTCATCACTTCAGATATAAACAAGCTGTAATCTCCCATTTTTATACTATCTCCATGTTCAGTCTCAGCACACACACACAGAGCTGTGGGGTATGGAAATCTCCAGAGAAGTCAGCTGGCAGACTAACACAGAGATCAAATTTACACCTAAGAATGATTGAAGAGAGAGGATTGTTGTAGTTTCACTGGGAATTTCAGAAAGGTCTGGAACAGCTGAAAGTATGAGATCAGAGCCATCAGGGAGCAATAATATAAGCCTCAGAAACTAAAGAAGGAAGACAGAAGTGGCTTAGGGTGTACTCAAGGCAGTAGATCAAAGAGATGACTTGCGAATAAATCTGATCCAAAACTAATTGAGTAAAGGGAAAAGCAGACAGACACAAAGACTGAAGCAAGTCTGGCTTCCTTTGCTATCTTCTGTTTGATCTGGACTGTGCTTACAGTAGTTACCTTGATTATCACGGGGATATTGTGAGCAGGGCACTGGCAGAAATGGTGATGTTAACCTACAGAATGATTATATCAGAGGTACTCTTTATTAAACTAAGTTGTATCCTCTGAAATTGACAAGGCATTACTGTTACTTGCCTGTTCCCTTTCTCTGTTCAAATTATACTTAGGCAGGAATTGCAAGAGGAGTGGCCCAGGAGCTTTGAACCTGAGATGCTTTGCTTCATCCTATAGGCACAAAGTCAGAGGTCACTCACTGGAGGCATTCAGAGAAAGATGTTCCACGAGACACTGAGTTGGAAAGGGGCCAAGGAGACTTCCAGATGCTTCACAACATAAAATTTTCTCTAAGATTTAAACTGCTAAGGAACAGGTCTCTCTAAAAGCGAAGTTGTTTCATTCAGATCTTTTCAGTTTTGACACACAGTTAGATAAATCATGTCAAGAGATGAAGCAGCAGCCAATATCAGGGCCTCTTTTTTACTCTGTCTGTAGCATCTAAGGAAGAAGGGGGAAGGGGTGAACTGAGACCACTCTTCTAGTTCCTAAAACCTTTTTTCTTCAGTATTCTGTTAGTACCTTTCCCTAATCCTCTTTGATTGTGGTATAGAAGTCGTTTGTCTCAACTGTCCAAAGAAAAACCAACTTAAGAAGCAAACCACTTAAAAAATATGGCAGTAAAGCAATTTTCATAGAATCATAAAATAATTTAGGTGGGGAAAGACCTTTCATCAAGTCCAGCTGCCTTAGGCTAGACTAAATGAGGTTTATAACCAAATCTGATCATTCACAGATCTAAACCTTAATTCTATACATTCACAATAGCGAAAGGTGGGGTTTTCATTGCAGAAAATGCTCTAAGAAATGAACCCTACCAACATCAAAAGCCCATGAGAGAGAGACCACCCCAACAGGTTAGGTGCCAGACCAGAACAGATTGGGTCTTGTAGGTTCCTCCACACGTGTTCATTGCAAAGTATGCCAGTGAGACTCCTTATGTGCCCAAAGCCAGGAACATGCTTGCACACCTGGCTAAACAGAGCTGCTAGTGAGAACTGCAGCTCTCAGGGGTATTGCCCCAACAAAATTATAAGTTACTTCAGGGTCAAGTGTCACCCAAGCAGACTCATTGCAAACACTGTAGAAAAAAGTGAACATTACTGCACTGACTGCTCCAAACTGAGGAAGACAAAAGAAGGCAATTTATACCATAGGCAGACTAGATTAGGAAACACTTTTTTCCATCTCACCATGTCTGCCTGTCTTCCTCTCCCAGCTCTGTGATATGCACAACCACACAAATGTCCTCTGTTTGACATTTTAATCCGTAAAGGTCCAATGAGTTGGCTGGCAGGCTTCTCAAATACCAGTTCATCACAGCAGGAAGACAGAAATAGATATGTCAGTATGGCTGCATCTCAGCCCCATCAGACAACTCAGCAGTGATGACGGGAACAAATGAAGCCTTTCTACTCATTAGATTCCTGTCTAATGTGCCAAGATGTTCTACAATGCGCCAAGAGCTTGACTACAACTCCCTGGTATATGTAGATGGCTTCTGTGATTCCCAGGTGGTCTCTCATCAAAATATATCCCAGGCCTGGGTCTGGTTAGCTTTTGAGAACTAATGACACCAACAGAGTCATGGGCTCCAAAGATAATAATTTCTTAAAGAATACACAGTCTTTGGGGTAGAAACAAAGGTCAGCAAACAACCACCACTGCAGAGTCAGAGATAAGAAGTCAGAGCAAACCAAAAGAGATAGGGTTGTCTACCCTGGGGTTTTTTTGGGAACATCAGAAACGAAAGGCTTCTATTGCCTTTTTTTCTTAACCAAAAGAGTACTTTATAAGTAAAGTAAGTCTGTAAGACCTTAAAAACCAATAATTTTCTTTATTTGCAAATAAGAGGTACTATTGCATTCTCCTTTAACCTAATTCTTAGCCACTGCTCTCTCTCTTCCCTGCTCTGGCCAGCTCTGCTCTGACACCCATCAGGCCCAAGTGACTGTAGAATTAAGGCAGTAATTCTTACTGTGACAGCAAGATAAATCTCTGTTTTTATTAAAGGCCTTTTCCAATGAAATTTGATACTATTTTATTATTTGCTTCTGCAAGAAGAGGACCCTGAATCAATACAGAATTAACTAAAGGACCTGAGCACTGAGGGGTGTCACTGGTTGGCACTGGTTTGATCTAGAGGCAGAAGGACAAGATCTCTCTTCCCCTCCCTTTTTACCACACTACTGGCACTAAAAGGTATGAAATGTGCGAAGAGGATTCAATAAATCAGTAGAAGGATGAAGGATGAAATATAGGAAAAGGACTGCAAGAAGCAGGGAGGGAGAACTAGGGAAAGGCAGCAGATGTTGTAAAAGATCTTCTTGCATGTTCCCTGTGCACCAGAAATGTGCAGACGTACGTTGGCAGAGCTACAGTCAGAGTCCATAGCAAGGCTACATCTCACACATCTGGAAGCTATTTGGCAGGGTGTAGAGTTCAAATGTTTCCTGCTTCAGCTGATTTCGGACGTGCTTCTCAGTGATGGGCTGAGCTGGGGACAGCTCAACCAACAGACTCATTGAAGAAGTCGTTCACTGCAGCTCTTGCTTGCTTGCTCTGACTGCTGTCAGGAGCAGGCATGGGGCTGGGCTTTCTCTCCCCTTTGGTTAAGGGGTGCCAGTAGCACTCAGCAGTGAGAACGATAACAGAGGAACAGGGAGGAGAGCAGGGGAAAGAAAATGGCACCACAACTAAGCAAAGCCTGGCCTCGTATCAAGGAACAGAATGTACCTGGACAAAATCCAGGGTGTGAGTTAACTGGAGTGCAGAGCAAGCCATTCAGGAAGTAAGAAGAACTGCGCAGAAACACAGAAGGGTCACATTAGAGCCCATGTGCCTTTTTTCAAGAAATCCCTCTGTTTTAAAAAAATAAATAAATACAAACAGAAAGAAAGGTTCAGTTTCTCTACCCTAAAAGAAAGGCCATCTTAAGCCAGCAGGGAAGGGGAGGCACATTGCTGGGTCAGAGCTGCTGACATTGCACTGGCCCAGCATGGGAGCTCACAGCAGTCACTAGAGGTTAACTCTGCTTTGGTGAGAAATGTTTCAGTAGAGATGCACTTCTAGGACCACCTCATATTCCAGCTGGCACAATCCAGTGCCTGTGAGCTACCCGACAAGCCTAGTGAGGAGAGAGCAGTGTGGTGCACGATTTACCTCATCATGATGAGCTCTCCAAGTGCAGTACACCTTGCAGTGACAAGCCTGCCTGACAGCTTGCTGGGACCAGCTAATCACCATGCTAATCAAAGCCCTGCTGATTGTGCAGACCCCCCAGATATAGAGGAGGTCACAGCAGAGGGAGGCTTTCCCCACCTCACAGCATACGTTCCAGCTGTGCCACCCTGGGAACCAAGCCAGAGACTTCACTGGTGAGGAAAGATGCCTTGTGTGACCAGGGGCCAAGCTTCACCTCTGTGAACTGACCTTGGACCACCCAGACAGTGTTATCTCATTTTCTCCCAAGTCTCAACCACGTACAGGAATTTAAAGGAATACACTGATCCTTTCAATTCTTGACACATTTCAGCCTTGCATTTGAAAAGATGTAGAGTATGTTACACACCTCCAATTTTGCTTTCTTTTTTTCTGTCCAGAGGCATCCTGGAACTATAACAGAGAAAGAAAGGAGGAATGGGATGAACTAGCATCTAAATGTAGTGTGCCAAGACATTATCACTGAATAACACTGTCGGTGGCAGCAACATTTTGCGACACAGCACAGGTCTTGTAACACCTCCACTGCTAGCTCACATACCCTCACTGTATTTGTTTGCACTTTGTGCTCTCTGACGTGTGTACCCAGTTGCAAGTGATGTTGCACTTTTACTTTCTTCATTCTCCTTCAAAAGTTGAAAAGCAGCAACATTTATCCACTCATTTTGTTGCTAAGGGCACAACACAGAGCATGCAGCAGAGAGATGAGAAGGCAGAAAGCCCCCCTGCAGTGACATCTCTCCATGGCCACTGCAGTCATGTCTACCCCTAGTCCATGTGTTCAGCCATGTAATCTCACTCCAGAGGAGGAGGAATTCAAGCACAATGTGCAAATCCTCTGCCTCTGCACAATAGCTTACTTTCACTATCCCAGCCTAAAGGAATAATGGAAAATGGTTTTGAAATAGGAGAGCACCCACTGGAACCACCTTCAATACCTGTGTTCGGCTTGTATGTAAATACTCTGAAATACAAAACAAGCTGTAAAAGCAGCTGCCAACCAGGGAACAAGCAGCAGTCCTCAAATCTTGTGGGTGTGGAGACCCAAGTCAGAGAAAAGAAATCCCTAAATCCAAGCTGGTGCTCTGGGGAAAGGATGCAGCATGTGTGACTGAGAAATGTGTGATCTTCCCCAAAGCCAGGAAAGGAGAAAGGTGCTTTGGGCACTAGATCAGCTGTTTTCCTCCACTGGAAAACCATAACCGCACCAGATTGATGTGCCCGAGCTCTCAGTCACAACACAAACAACAGAGTTATCCCATCTTGGCAAGGTAGTGCTAGCAGTCATGGGGTATAACAGTCTAAGAACATTAAGAAACAGGGTCTGCGGACAGAGAGGAATATATTTTATTAGACTCACTAACACAGGTAGACAAAAAAAACCAACCAGACCAGCTTTCAGCATGCAAGCTTTTTCTCGGGTCTGAAATGGAAGTGTGTTACCCCAGAGGAGAGCCATGATCCTGGGGAGCACAAAGAATCTGAGAAAATAATGAGATAGTGAAATTCAGTGGATTATTCCCGCATATTTGAAATATTAGGATGCCTGTTGACTAGCACAGTGTTTGGCCAGGGGAAGAGGTCAGCCAGTTGCCTGCCACAGGCTCTCCAAAAGCCAGTGGGAAACAACCACACTGCAATGGGCAGAGCAGACCCTCCCACAGCTGACCGGGCTGTGACTGGGAACCTATGCGCCTGGGACATCAACAGCTGAGGAGCAAGCAGTGTCCAGGTTCCCAGGCTCTGAGGAATTTCCAAACAACATATCAATAGCAGCACATAGCTTTGCTCACAGCCATGGTGGAAGTCATGTTTATCAGCAAAGCACCTGCCTTGGTGAAGCTGCAAAGGCCAGTGCCTCACTTGTGTTAAGGCTGAGCTGGAAGCCTGTAAGCAGTTACAGTGCACAGCAATGGGGCCATTTGGGGGTTTTAGAATCCTGCAAAAAAGAGTTTACAAGAGATAATTTTATTTTTTCCAGCTGTTCACAGAACTTGCCACATCTCTACAGAGAAACTTCTTTTAAAAAAAAGCCCTTACAGTCAGCCTCAAGTACACTGAGAGAAATAAATGCTCTTTTTCCACTGAGATAAGGGTCCAGTGGCACACGAAGAAAAGCCTGTGCTCCCTCGGAGAGATGACAAAACCCAGTGCATTAAAATTGTTGTGCCTATACAGAGGCCACTGCAGCTGCCCTGATTCATTCTGTATTCTCTTTCTTGCAGTCTATACAAAGGGAAAAATGATGAAATTGTAGCCCAGACCTACTCCCTCAATCAGAAGGCAAACAAGAGTATGGAAAGAGAGCTTGTGCCTTAATTTGAATGCCTGTTTGCTGAAAAAGAAATCTGCACATGAAAGTTAAAAAAGGCTTGGTCTGGTAGAAATGTCCAAGTATGTATCCTTTGGATCAAGGGATGAAACTAATTAGAGAAGGAAGGGAGGAGACAGCAAGTGGTAGGGTTGAACACATGGAAAATGAAATTTTTGCCATTGACATTGAGCAGCTCCAGATCCAGTACTGAGTGGTGCTTTCTACCCTTCTTTGGTAGCAAGAAACATTTCAAAATCAGAAAATTATGATACAGTCAGAAGTAATATCTAAGTTTAAAGGAAATGGAGGAATATGGATATTTTTTACTTATTAGGTCATTGTAAAAGAAGGGAAAAGGCTATACTTCACAGAATCACTGAATATTCCGAGTTGGAAGGGATGCACAAGGATCACTGAGTCCAACTCTTAAGTGAATGGCCCATACGGGTATCAAACGTACCACCTTGGTATTAGCACCATGTTGTAACCAAGTGAGAGATGAACTGTTGAGTTGCATGGCATAATCTTTACCCATCATCTCTTCTCAACAGGTTTTCTGCTGTAATGAAATCCCAAGAGCTGATGAAAAGGGAAAGCAGGCTGCCAAAATGAGTGAGGTACTGTCAGTACAGAGTGATCTGAAGTTTCCAGTGCTCAGGCACACTTGCAAAGCTCATATCTCAGGTAGGAGGTGTAGCTGATGGCTGGTTTTCATTTTTATATGAACCTCAAAAAACATCTTTCTCTGCTCACATAACAAAAGCCAATTTACTATTTTTAGAAATTATGTATCTGGTGTTAACCAAATTGGAAATAGAACTACCAATTTCCTTTAAGTCATGGGGCCTTTGTGGGAAACCAAAAGACATCAAATGATGTCACTATCTACCTTTTTATTCTTCACCTACCCTAAGATGATATCAGCTGTGATGGTCAGTGTCACATCCTTCACCAGTGGCTAAAACTGCCTCAGACTCAGCTCAGGAAGAAAAGCAAGTGTCTGAGGTGCTACCACAGATGCAACAATCCTTCTGCTTCATGAAAAATCATGGGGAGAGTAAAGCACAGATTCCACTGCAGCCTTGCCTTTGGCAGTCAGCACTCTGGTCGGCTAAGGCTCACCTGCAGGACTTTGTAGGCAAAGTGTTTTTACAACAGTGGAGCACTGATGCTGTGGTACTTTCCATTGCTGCACTAAGTGATTGTCCCACAGAGAGACTTAGAAACTGGACATGTTGCTTTTGCTTGTTGAAAAAATCCAACTAAAGAGAGGAGATGATAGGGTTCTCTGCAGAGCTCAAGGATGGAGATGCTTCTGCCAGCATGACAAAGAAATTTTCCTGTCACACCAAGATGATGGAGCTGAGAGGTGCACTGGGGAGGAAGGGCAGCTCCACTAATCTTATCTGCCCTCCAGATCTGGTTTTAGCTCTTCTCCACTCTTAGGCTCAATGAAATTTATTACAAGTTCCTCATGGACTCAACCCATGGTCACAACATGGCTGGAGTGCCTTCCACAGAGGAGACACCTTACATGCTAGTGAATGCTAGTGTCATTGTTTGCTTCACATCCAGTGCAGATCTGTGTTTTGCCACACAAATTTACCTTCTTTCTTCAAATGCACTCAACTCTGTTCATTTCTGTTTGGAAAGTAACAGACTGAGCTTGGTCTTGAAGAGGAAGCTTTATCACAAAGCAGGATTTCACCTCCACATGCATGAACAGGAGGAAAATAATTAGAAAAAAAAGCAGGCCTTCAGAAGCAAGTTTTCCTATTACCCCCCTATCACAGATCACTATCCTCATCTAGTGACCTAACTTGGCGCTCCAAACCAGCTGCAAAAGAGTTCTGCACATATAACCCTGGCAAAGCATGCCCTGCCTTGCCCCATGTGGCACTGGGTGCTGGGTGACACTTTGCAAGGAGAGGCAGGATGTGGTATTGAACCCATGGAGCATAGTTCTAGTGTTTTGAGTGCTTTTCGAATTATTGCCAGATCATTCTCCTTGCAGTGTCATGGGGGCTGTTTCCATTTAAGTCATGGCTTGTTTTGCTATTGTTTAACCCAGTGCTCTGTACTATTACACTTTTCCATGTTAAATTATATTGGACCATTTTTATTGAAGCATAGACGGAAACCTGCTTTTTTACCCCAATTGCTGACTGCTTATGCATGGAAGATTTGCTTTGTAAAAGCAGGCATAGCAGCCAGAAAGTTTGATGTAGAAGTACCTGAGACATTGTCAAGGAGCTGGGACCACTAATTCTCCATGGGGCAATGAAGCAGGATGACAGCAACACCAAGGCCTCATCTGGCTCAAAGGAAAATCTGTATCTCTTTACATAATTTATACAATGAAACTTCAACATCATTTGTAAATTACTGTAACCACTTTTGCCATAGGCAGTCCCTTGTTTTTTTGTTTCTGCCCTTTTCTTTTCAGAGACCTGTGATGGTTTCAGTCTAGGCCTTCCTGGAGACCAGCTTGTAACCAGGAAGGAACTAGGAAAGTGACAAAGGAAGTATTCCATGCTACTCCTTTACATAACAGGGGGTATAAATAAGGCGTAGATAAGAGAGCTCGCTCTCTTCCTTTCCGGCAAGGTTCGAGAACGGTGGGTCCCTGTCTTGGTCTGGCTTAAGACCACAGAAACAGAGCTAATGGGTGGAATGGGTGGTTATGAATGGAGTTGCAACAAAACAGACAGTTTTGGAGATGACCAAAATTCAACTGTTCATAAGTCAAGTCAACTAGTGCTAGCCAAAAAAAGTAGATTATAATTTTTTAAAAAACTGTTTAAGTATTTTTACAGTGTACAAAATACAGATTTGGGTAACAAACAGCACAAGATTATGAAGAAATAAGGGGTCAGACCACTGCAGCTACTCGATTGACAGGACTGCAAGCTTAGTAGAACATAGCAGAGATAACATGAAGTTACACCCTAAATTTGGCTTCACTGCTTGGAGGCAAAGAGGGGACCTGCTTCGTCTCATTAAGTGTCTTCAGCAATCATTTGTCAGCAAATGGAAGCAGCAATCCCCAGGTGCAAGAGAATTAGATCATTTTCTTCTAGAATTTAGGGGCACTAACTTCAAAGATGATGTGATTAGAGAGTAACTGCATCAGCTCCACATAGTCCCTTGTTATGGGGATCTGTGGGTTGGAGCTGATTCTTTGTAACCAGTGAAACAACTAAACAGTGCTTTACCAGCTTTGCTGTAAATTCTCCTCAGGGAGGAGCTTATTGCAAATGAACATCTCAGTTAGTACTGACAAAGAAGAGGTGGAAATTACACACCGCAACTGTCAACTAATCCCTTTCTCTTATGGGAATTCTTCTTTCAGGTTTGGCAGCCTGCACTAATCCCATCACATCTTTGGGGAAGTGTTCTTTGCGCAGAGCATGGCAACCTGCTAAGCAACAACTACAGCAGAAATAGTGCACAGCTCTTCTGCATTAAGCTCTGCACACAGCAGAGAAAAGGCAGCACACAGACTCTGGCGCTTCAGGAACAGTTGTATGAGAACAGAGGTCCATACTCTGTCAGATGAAATGTTTTTGGGAGCTGTGTTGTAGTCTCCTGTTGATCATATTCAATGAGCAATTGCAGGCAGTGGGGATGTTATAGGGCAGTGACAGAGGAACAGAGGGCAGCAGGAGGTGGAACCTCATTCTTTGGATGGAGCTACTTGGTGGAGGCCTTGGGAAGCTTCTCACCACTGGGCTTAGTTTTCTATGTGGTTCAAAATAAAGCTTGTTAGGTCAACTTCAGTTCTTCCCTTTGATCTTCATGATAAAAAGCCATGAAGTGAGGAAGCTTTCAAGTAGAGCTGTGCAAGAACTGTCTCCCATCAGCCTGGAGCAGGCTGCTCAAGTTACTACTTCTTGAATAAGGCAGGTTTTGTGGCAACATTTGGTTTCCAGTCATGTGAAGATTCTGGAATCAACAAAATCAAAGCATTCCAAGATTATATACTTTACTGCAATATTCAGGGATCAGTTGAGGAGAGGTTAAGGAGTTAGTTGAAATTTCATAAAATAATTCAAGTATCTTACCAGAAAAATGTTAAACTCTTTTACTGTTGTCCTTCTTTTGTGAAATTCCAGGAAAATCTAGACCTGATTTCATAGAACTCTTCAATATTAACAAAAATGGTTGAAATTTCTTCCTCCAGCTAGATGTTTCCATGTCCCCCCAAAAATGCCTGGTGTTCTTTGATATGAAACACCAGAGGCACCGCACTACAGCTGGAAGATGGAAGCATCATATTTCAGATATTTATTTAACATATTTGACAAAGTCCTTGATAACTTCTTGAAATTTAATTATAGGACATATATAAGAGAAGAAGCTCAAAAAAATATGATCTGAGATGGTAATTCCTGCTGCAGCTAAAGTACAAAGTTGTCTTTGGTGATTAAGAGTTAGCCAATCCAGTCTACCTTTCTATATGCCCAAACCACTAGATCCCACCTGGAATTTTCAATTTCTCCCCTATACCCATCCACCCACCTTTTCTTCCCTTTTACAGGCTGCATCTTGCTCATCTATCTCTTTACTAAGAAAAACCACCAAAGCCACATGCTTGGTAGCACTATTCTTAGCTTTTTCTTTCACCTGTAAGGAACTGTGCAGTTCATGTTCCCACAAAACAGACTTACAGAAATTTAATTGCCAAATCAAGCTGCAGCTTGAACCAAGTTCTCATTTGACAGCTACCTTTGTTTATCCAGGCTGCATACTATGAAGTCTAGTAACGCATTTGCCAACAGACACACAAAAATTGAAGCCGACAGGGAGCAGTGACATTCAGAGCACATGACAAAGCCACTTTAGAAGTGATGAGATTCCAAATATTCATCCCATGTCAGAATGCAGCCACAATTAACTTCAGAAGAAACTCCTCCCCAGAATACAAGCTTCTTATATTTTCTTTCATTTCACACCACCATCCATGAGAATGAGCCAGGACACCTACTGCTGTACCAATAGCAAAGCTGTACCACCTGACACTAAACACAACCAAGAGAAATCTGAAGCCAGGTTGTCCTCTCTTTCACTTTGCTCTGTGCAAAACACTTTGAAGCATTGTAGACTCATAGAAGTATGTAGTTGAAAAGAATTTGAAAACTGTGAACTTCTTACCACTGTCCTGAGGCAGAATCAACTGCTCCGGTGTCATTGCTGGGATATGTTTCTCCCAATTGCTCTTGAAAACTGGCATCCTATTCCTGCAGTTCACTCTCATTACCATCAGAAAGTATTTCCCATTTTCAAATCAGAAACTTCTTCACTGCTATTTGCACATTGCTGTTCCCTTCTTCCACAGCAGTTCGGAAGCACCAAAATATTTCTTTCTTGCCTCCTCAGTCTTTAGGCTCAGTCTTGCACCATCAAACTTTATTTGCTGCATCCCTGAGAAATCATACCGCTCTTTGGTGGACTTCCTCCAGTTGGCGCCCAGCTTCTCTGCTGTTGACACAGCTCTTGAGCTGGTTTGTCACAGTTTTGTGCGTCTTCCTTATACTTCTCCTCATCCTATCCTTAATGTACTTTCCCCCACTCTCTCTGCCAATGGAGGATAACGTTGCCTCATGTTCACTTTGCAACTAAATATACCCCCAAGATACCTTTCTTCCAAATTCCTGCCCATTTAGCCCCTCGCTACCTGTGCCATTCATCTCATCACTTCTGAGAAAGCAGAGATTTGGACTCATATTTATTGAGTTACACCACCCTTTATCAGCTCAAATGTTTAATTCATTGAGATTCTTTACAATTCAAAACCCTTCTGAGATGTGATCACAGCACTCTAACCATGGTGTTACCTGAAAATTTAATAAACTGTCTCTAGTTCATTAAAATGTTGTGTAGTGATGGACAAAAACCAAACTCAGCCAAACTTCTCACGAACATCTTCGCTTTTGATACACCATTTCCCCAGCATCCCTGTTGAGTAGGGCACATTTCTTGCTAATGAACTCACCTACACCTTCCCTCTGATTATAAAAACGCAGTCCTGTCTGTCATATCTACTTATGAGGTAGAAATAAAAATATTACTAATGAGGGATGAGATTTTCTCAAACATAAACCACCATGCATAATAAAAGATAGCTGCAAAGACCTGTGCCCAAACCAAATAAAGAAACCTCCCATTAAAATGGGTCGGTAGCCAATGCTTAGATTTTCTTTCAGAAGTGTTGCATATTTCATCTTTAATACTTCCATGGAATCAAGCACTAAGGTACTCATACAGTTCTTTCTTACAGCTCAGGACAGAGCCAAAAATCAAGCAAGGGGAAAGTAAAACATCAAGAAGAGAAGATATCCCCTAACTGCTGTAACCAAGTCTAGAGCTTATTCTTTAGAAAAAATAGAGCTACTGTTGTTTGATTCTTTGCACTGTAAGTGGCATTTCGGCTTGGACTTTTGCATTGTGCCAAGTGTTTAAGACCTGGTTCTCTCACTAATTTAGCATTACAACAGCTTCTTCACATAGGTTACTCCCTGACGCACTAAACACATTTAAAAGCACTAAAAGGATAAGTGTAAATTTCTAGGGTAATCTTCAGATATTTCTCCATTGGTTGTCTTATTTCTAGCTTTTTCTCATAATATTCTTTTCGTCTGTATGAAATGTGACAATAATTAGTTATTTGAGAGTGTCTTGAAGATCAGTGCTTTTGCACATAGTAATTGAAACCCTTTGTAAACATCTCTTTGGAGGAAAAACAATATAAAACCTAAAGCTACAGACTTGTGATGTTTCTGTGATTAATTTCACTTTTGTAATAGCAGATTCTCTCACATCTCTTAGCTGAGGGTCCTTGTGAGTAACAAGTCAGAGAACTGGCCAGAATAGCTTCTGGATGCTGCACAGGTGCTCCAAGCAGCTGCTCCCCTGGCAGCAGGCAATCCAGATAAGCTGCTGAGGCAAACTTAGTCCCTGCCCATGGTGTGACTGCAGGTAAATTTCCCTACTCGAAGGGCAGATTTACCCATCCTTACTGTTGGCACTGCATTTTTCACCCATTTCCCACAGTTAAGACTGGGTCAGCAGACTAGGGAGCCAGTCTGTCCTTCCCATTAATGGAAGCACCACTGGTCTTTGCCCCAAAGGCTTTACAGTCTACTTTGAAGAAGAGCGTGAAAGAACATGAATAAACATAGGGAGGACAAATGGAGACCAAAGGTGTCCAGGGCCATGAGAATAAGATAGAATAATAATGCATATCTGCCATTTCTCAATGTAATGGTTTCAAACTGTCTTTAAAATCAGCTAACCTTATAACAGAATCAGGTTTAATCACATTGTGTGTTGTTTGATTTTTCTATTTTTAATCAGACTTTTCTCATTCCTCAGAGGTGTCCCAGAAGAATTAATTCTTAGTAGAAACTACCTGTAAAAGGCCAAAGGTTTTGAACTAGTTCAGAAAGGCAAGTCTGAAAACAGCACAGGGAATTCAAGGTAGATGTGAAGAAATGAGTCATTTAGGGTGCCAGTCCAAAGAAGGAAGGGAAAAAAGTCACAGGGGAGATCAGATTAGGAGCTGATGGTCTAAGATACTTGGAGATCTGAGGATACAAACCAAATCCCATTTTACTGAACAGGCAATTCCTGTGCCAGGACTTCCTAGCTGAAGAAGGAGGGCAGAATTGCCTTTTTTTTCCTACCAGGGGTATATACAGAGAAACCAGAGAGATTAAAGTGAGTGATGTCTTTGAATATTGCAGTTGACAGCACAGCACAAGAGTAAGGGCAGAAGCTGGGGAAAAGGGCTAGCAACATGAATTTGCAAGCCTAGGGCTGCATGGAGTTCACAGAGCTCTGCAGGGTTCTAATAAAAAGCTAGAGACATGGAAAGCTAGGAGCTTAGAAGAGCCAGAAGGTGACCCTGTCTGCTGTGACTCACTATTTAATAAAATTAAGATTTAACCTTTTCTGTAGTTTCATGTGAATAACTCACAACCATCTAATACAGATTAAGCTCAACAGAGTTCTACTATCCTGTCTTGCTGTGAAATCATATTATTCCAAATGCTTGACTTCATTACTATGGAAGACAGATCACTGCTGTTACAGTACCTTTTTATGTATGACACACAAACCCTTGCTTCCCTGCTCCCTTTGCTATCCTTTTCCATTTTCTCGATAAGGCACAGAGTAACAAGAAACCCTGCTGTTGTAACTAACTCTGCTCAGTATGCTATCTGGCTAAAATATTTTTCTTTCATATGGCATCCCAAAAAATACACAAATATGAGAATATTACTATGGTTGAAAAATCAAGCTAGTTAGGTAATGTCAAACTGGCAGACATTCAGCATTCTTCAATTACCTCCCTTGTACATATGCATTCTGGCATAGCCTTTAATTAGCGTGATCTTACCATTTTTTTCCAGAGAAAACATGTCGTTAAGTACCCAGGGTGAGTGAGGACCCAGTTCAGAGCATTCTACTTTCTTCATTATGATTAACAGGCTTGTTTTCTATAATCCCCAAAACTCTGCTCTGAAGACAGACTAATTAATTTCATGCCACTACAATACATGAGCGCTTCAGAAACAACATGTTCATTTTCACGGCAGCCTGAGGAGTTGGACAAGGGGTAAGGGCGAGTGGGAGGTAATAATTTTCATTTTACAAGAAGCAAGCCAAAACTGTGATCCTCAGTGTCCAAACTCAAAGCCAGTCCCCCTGTTCCCATTCCACCTCAGACTGGAGAAGCATAAGCCACCCATCCCCAAGCTGGAGCACAGTGCTAGGCTCTGCAGGGACAGCCCACACTTTGGTTGGTGACAGAGGCACCAACATGGGCTGGTGCAAGTCTCAGGGCATGTGGCCCACTGAGCCACCCCAAGGGATGAAGCAAGCTTGGGTTGCCCCAGGGGAGGACGTGCATCAGGCTTTATGTACACAGGATTTGTGCTCAAAAATGACCAAGCATTTTGGCTAAAGTTTTCCAGCAAAATCAGCTTGCCTCAGAGATCTGGTGAGGAAGCGTTCAACTCAAGGTCTCACACTTTGTCAGAATCTGACAATCAGAAGTACCAGATGACCATAATAATAAGCTCTAACCCTCACAATTAGAAAATAAGTAGCATGTCTGACCATACTCAAAATTGAGATTGATTTTGACATTCTGACAGCACAGTTTTAATTGCTGTTTATATTGTATCATTTTTGTGTATCCACATAATCAATTAACAGAGCTGTCAGCAGCTAAATACAGTCACACTTGCACACGAGCTTGAGGAGATGGACTGGGATGGTCTCACATGCGCTGGGTTGCAGATGGGCTGGTACTGCTCTGGTCATTGCCACCTCTACCCAGGGCCACCTGTACTTTCACCAAAGTCAGGGGCACAGTCACCAGGGTCACATTAACATACAGAATCACAGAGTGGGTCAGGTTGGATGGCACTACAATGGGCCATCTGGTCCAACCTCCCTGCTCAAGCAGGGTCATCCTGGAGCACATGGCACAGGATTGTGTCCATATGGTTCTTGAATGTCTCCAGCGAGGGAGATTCCACAACCTCTCTGGGCAGTCTGTTCCAGTGCATGGTCACCTGCACAGTAAAGAAGTTCTTCCTCATATTTAGGTGAAACTTCCTGTGCATCAGTTTCTGCCCATTGCCTCTTGTCCTATTGCTCAGCACCACCAAGAAGAGCCTGGATCCATCCTCTTGACAGCCTCCCTTCAAATACTTGAATACATTTATGAGGTCCTCTCTCAGTCATCTCTTCTCAAGGCTGAACAGGCCCTCAGCCTCTCCTCATAAGAGAGATGCTCCAGTTCCCCTTATCATCTTCGTAGCCCTCCACTGGACCAGGGCTGAGTAGAGGTGCAGGATCAGCCCCCTCAACCTGTTGGCAATCCTCTTCCTAATGCACTCCAGGATACCACTGGCCTTCCTGGCCACAAAGCCTCACAACTGACTCATGGACAGCTTGTTGCCCACCAGGACCCCCAGGTCCTTCTCCACAGAGCTGCTTCCCAGCAGATCAGCCCCCATCCTGTGCTGGTGCAGGGGGTTATTCCTCTCCAGGTGCAGGACCCTGCACTTGCATTGTTGAATTTCAGACAGTTTTTCTCTGCCCATCTCTCCAACCTGTCAAGGTCCTTCTGAAGGGCAGCACAGCCCTCTGGGGTATTGGCCACTCCTCCCAGCTTTGTGTTATCAGTGAACTTGCTGAGGAGGCATCTGTCCTTCATCCAAGTCATAGAGTAAGTTAAACAGTACAGCGTTGAACCTTGAGGGACACCCTTAGTGACAGGCCTCCAATTAGACCCTGTGCCACTGATTTCTACCGTTTGGGATCTGCTGTTCAACCAGTTCTCAATCCACTCATTCAGCCCACACTTTCCGAGTTTGCCTAGGAGGATGTTGTGAGAGACAGTGTTGAAAGCCTTGCTGAAGTCGAGGCAGACAATATCCAGTGCTCTTCCCTTATCCATCCAGGTAGTTTTTTCATTGTGGAAGATAATCAGGTTGGTCCAGCATGATTTACCTTTAGTGAATCTGTGCATATATATCCATATGCACTGAAAAACCTTGTTGCAAGGATACATACAGCTCAGGGCCACATTTAGCACCAGACGTTTTTCATGAAGAAGCCAGTTTGTAGGAGTTCAAAGGACTCCAGTTTAATCATGACAGGTGAGTACAGTTATGTGGGTCCACCTTTCCCAGCCGGTGGGTAAGTGCAGCTGTGAGGACGAAGGACCCTGGGAAGAATGCTCTTATAGCCATCATGTGTTTAAGTATCACAGCTTAAGAAAGATTTTCTAAAACTACATATGTGGAAAGCCAGCAGCTCAGGCACACAGACAAGTGATCACCAGACTCAGCTATACCTGTCAGATCTGTGCCATAGACCAAGTGCTGCGTGTGACGTGCTCCCTGCTGAATCTGAGAGGCCTTACAGTGAACGACATTAAAAAACCTGCATCAAATGACATTAATTCACTGCTACAACTCGTGTGCGTTCAAAGGCTTCATGGTGGTGCAGCACCACTGCCACTTTTTGCTCTGATAGCCAAAGACTGGAAAGCCTCTGCAACAAACCTTCATACACCTATGTCTCAGAAAGCTTTGTGATCATCTTCTTTAGCATAGTGGCAGTCACCCCTCTTTTGCAGCCCCTCACCAGGTAAAGAAGGTGCTTTGAAGACATACTATATTTACTCTCAAGGAGAGAGGGGACAGCATAGTCTTCAAACAGTGCCCCTTCTCTCTTCCTGAAGCAGCACTGAAGTGTTATATCCTTCTCAAAGTCTATGGAAAGCCAGACAGTCCCCAAAGTTAAAGATGTGCTTATAGGGCTGGATTGAAAATTAAGCTTAGATGATTTTCTGAATCAAAGCCAGGAACAACTTCCCCAGTTCACCCCTTTTGCTTGAGACCCGTTACAGTGGCAGATAGATTGTGGTTTTCATTATATCCTTGGTATTAACATGAAATTTAACACATCCTAAGTTACATCACTCTGAGTGGCAACCCCACAATATTTTCAAGAAGAACAAAAAATCCTAATCTCTATGGGACCATACTAGTCCATGGCCAACAGCCCTGGGAATAGCACATAACACCCTGTCAGACAGAGGTAAGAAAAACTGTTTCACATTACAGGAAACACCAGCACATTTTAATCTTTCCCTAAAAGCAGCCAAATGAGCAACATTCATTTGGAGGAATTAATGTAACTAATTATATTCAAACACCAACACAATCCACCTGCAATTCTTACCCCAATTTGCTAGCTAACAGTGAGTCTAAGCAAGCACAGGCTCTTGCAGAGCAAAACCAATGAATTTTCTGAATATTCTCATGGTATGCAATTTTAAACCTGAAGATGAAGCAGAGACTTTCTTTAATAAGATCTTTCTGCCAAACTCTCTGAACACATCTGCCTTTAAAGCAGACTTGAACAAAATATTTTATATATATGGATCAAGTGACACCAACAGGCTCAGTAAAATCTTCTAGCTCTGATTTTATGAGCTGAGAATAAAGAAAGTTACATTTTGGAGGAAAGGAGAGTTGCAAACCATGGCTACTGATATTCAAATGACAAAAATGTCTGAGAGAATTCCAGATGTCAGCCATGTGTTATGGTTTAATAGTTCAGCTCTGAGTCACAGGCACAAAAATCTGTTATGAAACACATACCTGCCTGCCTGCGTGTGTACACACACCACTGTGGACTACTTAAAACAGAAAAGTCGTAATTTTGAGGGCTTTAATAGCCCTGGAGAAAAGCGGTTAATCTGTGCTGAGGTGGAAGAATATTAGCACAGTTTGTACTATGCCATGGATGAAAGGGACAATGATTTAGTTGCAACATTTACGAACTGAAGTTAGAACTAAAGAGAGGTTAAACACCCACTTGACAATGTGTGATCCTTTCAAATCCTAAAAGTCCAATCACACCCTGTGTCTTGAATAATCACTAGCCTAAATCACACACACCCCTGCCACATGAAACTCAAGTCCAAGTAATTTCTAGCCCAGCTCTTTCACACTGTAATATTTATACTGTAATTTATTAGGTCCTTTTAGCATTTTTTTCTTTTCACATAAAAGGGACAAATATCTGTGACATCAATGTTTAGCAAGAGATATCACATGCCCCATCTCCTTTCTGGTGGAGAAAGACAATCGTTTATTGCTCTATGTGCAGTTGGTGTCCATGAGCAGGCACCCCTTGCTGATTGATTTCAGCTATCTCTGGTTTTGAGTGGTCAGTCTGCAGGGGAGCTGGCAAGCAAGACATTCCCTCTTGGCTGTCCTCCACCCCAAGGTGGACTTGACCAAAATAGGGACCTGTATGCAAGGAGAATAACGTGCTTGGCTCATCAATTTTTCACTCCTAGAACCGGTGTTGCTTGTGTCATGCTCCCACACACTGACATCAGCCTGCTCTCTCCCTCCCTGCCTCTCTCCATCTGGGTGGCTTTTCCAGGGGCACAGCAAGTCAGGAGCTTTGGAATCTGGACCAATTGGTCTCATGGAATTTGCACAGCAGTGAAATCCATAAGGAGCTATGGACACTTTGCCATCCCCAAGAATTACACCCCTGAACATCCGCAGACATTTGCATATTGCATGTTTTCTTGGCTGATTGCAAATGCCCGTTTTTATTTGGACATGCTCATGGCAAGTCTGTGGACCCACAGAGCCATGTGATTGTGCATGCAAATCTCAGCCAGACAGGCAAGCATATCAAGGGCACATCCATGTGGACTGTAGTAACTACATGATAGGCATGCACAGACAGACACATATTTTTATGAAAATTATACCTCTAAATATATGTTTAAATAACACATATTAGAGGATTTTAATGACTCCATGAAAGGACAGGTGGGATAGGTGCAATGAAGTGGCTCAAGTAAAATCACTCAAAAGAAGTTCGTGCTGGAGAGTGGAGAGTGGAAGGATGAGCAAACTTCAGCTGTGGGACAAACAGCAAGGTGTTCCTCAGCAGTGGAGCTGGTTGAAGGCTGTCTGCTCTTTGGGGCCTCCAAGACACACTTATCAGCTGCTGAAGGGTCATAATCAGATTCAAGAAACTGAAAATAGGTGGATGCTGTCTCTGTTCTGGTCTGGAAAAGCCAGAGGCAGACAGTGCTTGCTAAGCACCTATGTGCCAACAGTGTACCAGAGGTTTTGATCTGCCTCAGGAGTGCCTGCAAAGAGAACAACCCTCTGCTTAGGAACTCACGAGAGCCTTTTATATTTTGCCCAAAGCTCCCTACACTGTAAAGCACAGGTTTGGGGGTAGGGAAGGAAGGATGTTAAACTGTACTGGAAAAAAAAAAACACTAAACAACCGTCAAACACTCTTATGCTCTGGTCTTCGCAAATTAAGATTTCACATGGGAATTTGGACAGGTGTAGTGTTACCAGATCTGGCAACGGCAGCCCCCTGCCTACATAGCTGAGTCTTATTTATCTTGCTGTGGTTTCAACTTAGCTGAGTCCCACAGCAGCGAGGATTTCAGATGCAGTGTGGCTGAGAAGCAGCAGCCGACTTTCTGCCCAGGCAGGCGTGGGGAGCAGCTGGACTCCAGCACTGGGCACCTGCTTTGGAGGGAAATCTTTGCCAACTGGCTCCCTACGTGGCAACGGACTCAGGACAGGCATGCATTGCCAGTAAGATCTCATCACAGAGATACCACTTATCTCCTATGTGCAAATGAGGAACACCAGCTTCTTGTGGCAATTGCAGCACAGCCCTAGACAAGCAGAGAGCAAGGGGTGTTCGTGATACCCTCCTTTGAAGCATTACAAATATTGCATATAAAACTGGCCCTAATTTTGACAACTGTTGTAGAAAATCCCCAGATAAATGCGTCTCCCTGAGCTGCTGCTATTTATGGGGGCTGGAGTGCAAAAGCATACCCCAACAAGGGCAGGAGTTTGGCTCTGTGGGCATGACTTGATAAAAAGTCAGGCATGCCATGAGGTTTGCAGACATATATTACAGAACAACAGCATTTACATGATTTTTTTGTCTGCATTGAGACTCAATGAGAAACAGGGCTGATGGAGGCAAAGTGGAGCAGGAACAAGCAGGTGCTGCAGTGGGAGATGGCAGTGCATGGAAACAGACACAACTAGATTTAAAAAAAAATAGACTAGAAAGAACAGAAATGCCACAGGAGGGGGTCATCACAACTCATCAAAGGCACTCTGCTGCTTCAGAGGACTGAGGTTTGCAGACTGGAGCCATGGGCAAGGGCCTGTAGGTGTCAAAGGGCCACTCTGCATGTGCTTGGGACAACGGAGCATTGGAGGTTTCCTTATCCAGGGCAGAATAAACTCTCCAGAGAGGTTAGACTGAGTGCATACCCCACCAGCTGCCCCGGTGTGGGGCAAAGCCGCTCTGTGCTCATCTGCATCCTCTGGGAGCAATTTTTGCAAGAGGCCTTTTGATGATGCAGTCTATCAAAATGTGCATCGTGCTCCAGCTGTTGCTGTTGGGGTTTGCTTTTTTCTGAATGATGATTTTGCATAAAAGCCTATCCACTTCAGAGATATCGTCACAGAAATAAAATAAAATATGCAGTAGCATTACTTGTTTCCTGGGGGCTGCTACCAAAGCCATGTTAGAATAGCTCCATCTTGTGGAAATCAGCAGCAGCAGTGGGGGGTAACGACGACTATCTGGGAGAAAAGCTGAAGGAAAATACTGGCAATTTGCTCCCTGAATGCATGTGCCAGCAGTGGCTTCGGTTCCCATCAACAGCAGTTTTGTCCCATCTCTCCCAGAGGTTCAGCCCAAGCTGCAGGTTTGAAAAAAGCTGTAAAATATCTATGTGCAAAGCCAGCATAACTAGTACATTTAATCAGATTTTTGACATATAACTGTAGTATTTACACAGCTCCTGTATGGTCATGTTCAGAGGTCAGGCGAAGTTTAGGGTTGTGTGGTGGCTTCAAGCTCTGTCACACAGAGCTCCACTTCAGACCATGTCTCAGAGGGACCCCTTCTCCCACCATCACTCCCTACCTTTACTGATTAATTTACAGCTGCATCTGCACCTCACTCAGCACTTTTTTCTTGTCTCTGTCATCTGGTTTCCCTGTCTGTACCTGTGTGCATGTACTTGTAAATCAGGGGGAACAGCTGTACTGCAGAGCTCAAATGCATTTCTGTCATTAAAGACTTTCCAGTTTAGATAAGAAATTCATGAGGTTACATTTTAAAATAATAATTATTCCCTCTTCCCTAATGTATGGTCGGATTTATTCTCCTGTTTATCCAGACTCTCGGTTTTACTCTCTGATAACAAAGTTTATTTAAAACTTTCTGTTTAAACTCTGTTTAATCCATGTCCTAGAGAACAAGAAGTGAATTTCAGCATGAAGTACGTGTCCTTTTGGTTTTACACTGTTGCCACCGCTTAGAATCACCTAAGTGATGACAAAATCTTTCAGGCTTAAGAGGTCTGACAAACATCCCATAAACTACACAAGACATCAACAGGTCGCCAGCGTAGATCACTGAACATAGATGCAACAAACTTCTCAGGAGAAAGAGCACTCATCTGCAAGGTGCACAAACATTTAAATAATGTGAAGAAGATGGATTACCCTGAAGAGAACTCTGCACTACCTTGCCATGCTCAGGGTATCCTGGAGTGCCTTAGCAAACAGTGCCCACTCAGCACATGGGAGTGGGAGCTGAAACAGCAGAAAAGCACAGCAGTGTGCACTCCAGGGATCCCATACAGCTTGCAGCAATGAGGTCCAGACTGACAGCAGTTTTGAAATAGGACCTCGACAAGAAAGGCCATGGAAAATGCTGTTAACTGAAAATCTAGACACAGTCATGGTTGAAGGAAGGCTCCTGGAAGTAAATGGCAGCAGGCAACTCACTAAATGTGTTACGAACTCCAGATCTTTGTCCTTCCCTCTGTCCTCTTCTCTCTAAGAACCTCCCCAAGATCCTGCTCACTCCACAATGCTGGGTGTGATTTCTGAAAGTTGGTGCTGCTTAGTTAGCTGTAAGAAGAAACAAGAGGTAAAACTAAATAAAAGGATAATACAGGAGACAAATTTTGGAAATCTCATCAGGATCACAGGAATTTTACTTTCTGCTATTTTTCACCCCACCATTCTCCTCTGAAGAGTTATTTTTTCCACTCATGTGCAAAAAGATTATTTATACAGTACTATTGCCCACACCCAGTTTGTTCCGTTTAATCAGGCCAGGCAAACCCTGTCCATGGCAGGCTTACCACTCACAAACAGCAGCACATTGAAAGACACTGCTATTTCTATCACACTAACACAGCATCAGGAACTGCCTCGTTTTTCATTAAAATGGAGTGCCAGTGCCCAACCCCTTGTGTTTCTTTAAGATCCACTCTTCTACGACCTAAGGAAAATATACATCCCATGGTGCATTGCAGATCAAGAGAAACACGTGTCTGCCCCAAGCAGTGCAGCTCAGATCAACATGACAGCATGACAAACTACAATGCACACACCTGCTGGGAACACTACTTTACACGTGGTTTCATCTCCACAAGCTGAAGGTGATAGCTCTGACCAGCAGCTGCCAGAGCCAAACAGGCAGAGAAGCAATGGAGCAGAGGGGACAGGGCCTGCAGTGCCAACAGCCTACGGATACCACAGAGGATGTTAGGCAGGGGAAAGGGTCAGTTGTTCTCAACAGTCAACAGCAAAATAAGCAATGAGTTAAATTAGAGCAAGGAAGCACCAAGAGGAAAAAGCCTGTAACTGACAGCAAGAGTAACTAGGCAATGGGTCTAATGCCAGAGGAAGAGCTGACTATCAGCCAACACCATCCTAGCAAGACTTTGTCATCATCACTTGTGGGAGGATGGAGGCCAGCTGCTGCTCCCTTCTTTTTGTGGTACAGAGATTAGCCATCCCAGGCCTTCCCTGCTATGGTGGTGATGGTTCAGCTGCTTCCAGCCACACCAGGAGAGCACAGAGAGAATTTCACTGTGAAAAACAAGGGAAGGCTATGGCTTGCTTCTGGCTTTCCTTTGAAGGCAATTGATATTTTCAAGGGATGGCAATATGCAAAGAACTAACACCAAGACAAGCTGCAGTGTGAAGCTCTGTTGTGCTTTTTTTCATGGCAATGAAACCTTGCCAAAGACTGAGTTGCTAAGTGAAACACTTTTGAAAGACTAATGACCAACCTGCAGACAGTTTCTGGCAATAGTGTAGAACATTTGCCCAGCAATCTTTCAGGGGGCTGAAGAGTAAACCAGCCTGTCTCTGACCTGAATCTGACAAACTCAGCTGCTGAGTCCAGTCGGCAAAGGGGGCATGGCCCCACTGTGGAATAGGTCTGCATGCATGGGATCGCTCTTTTCAGATCCACATTTCTAGTGTGGCTGAGTTACAAAAATTTACCATTTCAAAACCATCTGATAGAAATGGCTCATTAGCAGCACCCAACCTCAGCTTCAACTCCCAGCAGCCACATAAAAAACTCAGAATTTTAGCAGAGAGGTTGGTTTGTTTTCTCATCAGTTAATCAAATCAGTCAAGGATTCATGCTTGGCAAGAAAGGCAAGATCACTGTGAGCATAGGAACTTCAGAGCCCCATCTCTGAAGCATGGTGAGGACAAAGGAACAGATGTTATGCTGTGGCAAAATATATTTAGAGCATTGACATATTCCCTGCTGGGACAGTATGCATTTTACCTCATTACATCCCATGTTATAACCAGCAGTTACCTGGTAGCTGCATGGATGCTTATCAGGCAAAGACGATCAGTGTGAAAGACAAGAATTTATTAATATGAATGGGGGAGAAAGAGGAGGGAAACTTGAGAAGTGAATTGATGCAATCAAAACTCTGCTGAGATATCGCTTCAAGTTCCTAAGGCATCTGGCTGAGCACGACCTTTTCTTTTTTTTTCCCTTATCATGGCAGTTTTGAGGTTCTCCAATTATTCTCACCCATTCTGACCAGAAATGCCTGCTCCTGCATTTCAGCAGGTGGAGAAGGAGAGGTGGCACTCACCTGCCTATACAGTCTCACCAGTGGCCACCCTGTACCAAAGGGTCATGGAAACCCCCTCTCAGCCAGGACGAGGCTGGGGCACTTTAAACACACTGTGGATGTAGCTATGGCTCCTCACCAGAATTTCTTACTTAAAAGCAGCATAGAGGTTTCTCTCCTCTCTTCCTGGAGCTCTATACACAACAATTCATGTTGCTTAGCAACAGGGCTTCCTTTTAAGATGCTCGTTTGTCATTTCAAAGCCTCCATGCCAGAAGTTCTTTAGATAATCTGAACTCACGCAAGCTCCATCAGCTTAGCTCTTTTCCTTTACCTCTGCCTGGTCTCCTCCCATTGTAAGGTTAATATCTGTGTCCAGCTGAAGAAAACCAAATCAAACAATAATGCAACTCCGAGTGATCAGTCTAGCTTCACTGTGCAAGGGCTAATTAGAACTTCCTTTTGCCTAAAGCCATGCCAAGCAATGACCAACAGAGACCAGCTGAGGACAGGAGAAGCTCACAGGGGTTTTAACTCTGACTTTTTGCTTACTATTCAAGTCAGACTTTATAAAACCATGAGATTTCTCTGTTGTCCATTTGGGATTTAAGACTTGTGCAGCCTGGTTTGACAGATTCTGTACTGTTAAGAGAGAATAATAATGGCTTGTTACTAATAATTGTGAACTGTATTTTATCTTGGCTTTACAGTACTTATACAGTACTATAAAGTGCAAGCTCCCATGGGGAGCGAGAACACCAGGTCCTTTGCTTGTTTAGGTGGAAACAGAGGCTGAATTTTTGAGACAGGGAAAAGGTCTCACAGCTGTTTCACAGACTAACAGAGAGCTGCCCCACTGAAGTCCTCAAGATATCTTATGAATTTTTGAAAAATCATAATCTACTCAAGCAGCATAATGCAACAGCAGTAGCTATACAGAAACAGTGGCTGCAGGGAGAGTATAGGAGATGTTTTCCCTTTGAAGATGAAACATGGATGAACAAGACATCAGTAATGAATCAGTTGCTAATCCCTGTGAGCAATTTCCTTCCTATATAGTGCCTTTGTCCTGGCTATTTTCAGTCTGCATTTGGTAGGACTTCACATTGCTTCACATGCATCAGCCATGGCCAACTCAGCTTCCTGGCTGGCAGGCAGGACTCAGGATGCAGGCACAGGGGCCAGTAAGCCCTGTGTTCCCTGGCCTCTAGCAAGCTGCAGTCATCACCTGGAAGTCTGTTCATCCTGTCTGCTTACAAATTAGCACTGATACCCCCTCTGAAGCCAGGAGTTCCAGGGCATGTGTCCTGGTTAGAACGGCTGGGACCAATTCATCCCTGGATGGGTGTAACCCAAAACTGTGTATTCTATAGCCTCCATGCCATTTCCCAAAAACTGCTGTCAGTAGAGGCCTGCAAGGTGGGAAGATGTTCCTGTACCCTTTTATGGAATTCCCCGCTCTGATATCCTTATATGGAATTCCCCGCTCTGATAAGAGGGACTGAGCATCCACATGCCCTTTTATGGAATTCCCTACTCTGAGGGAGGGACTGAGCACTCCCGCCTGAACTGGAGAGTATATAACTGGGAGTTTCAGAGCCTTGGCTCTCTCTCTCTCGTGGGACCCAGAGGAAGACAGCAGACCACCGCTGCTCCCAACCAGGCTGAGACCACCACCCTCGACTGGACTGCAATCACCACTTCTGACCAGACTACAGCAGCTCTCCCACCAGCAGGTTTATTCCCTCTCCCTTTGCTTTGGACTCGGGGGGTGGGCCAAGGTACACCACTTTTGTTCATACCCCAGGGTGCTGGGTTTGTACATTTGGGTTTTGTGGATTAAAACCAATTGTCTGTCTGTATAATTGTACTTATTGCATTATTTTAATAAATTGTTATTCTGACTTATAAATCTCTCTTTTGAATTGAGTTCATTTTGCCTTGCTGGTTAACTTTTAAACCAGCACAGCATGGCACAGGAGTAGTGCCATGGGTAAGTACCTGCATATCAATCTTTTTGAAAGTTACCTCAAATAAAATCCACAAGAGAACAATCCATCCATAGAGAGGCAGCCAGAGGAGTTCTCACTCTATTCGTTTGGAATATTTCTATACGCAGTGCTCACATCATGCCCCTGGTCACACTGTCCCTTCTTTTTCAAGGGACATCTAGGTCACTACCTGTGTAAGTGGTTTGCTCAACTCATGGAAATTTCGGACTGAAGCTGTGGCATGTCCTCAGCACTAACCTCAACCATCAGTGCCAGAGAACAGAAGCTGGTGGCTTGGTCAAGGAGTTGTGGCAAAGCAGAGGAAGAGGAACACCTGGGGCAGGGGGATCCTTCAGCCTGGTCTCTAGCTGCCCAAAAGATCCATCAGTCACATTGGTGCCCAGCTGGGAGAGCATCACAAGTGCAGTCCTGCAGCTGCTGTCCCACTTTTGTCCCCAGCGCCCCTAAGGGCAAGCAAAGGGACATTGCTCATGTACACAGAGAGCATGGGCTGGAGAGCACATCTGACTGCTATCTCCTGCCCTTCTTTAGGATTTCAGAAAGATCAACTGCTGCAGGATGAAGCAGTGGGCTTTCACATGAAGTCTGGTAAAGTCTGACATGTTTTGCAGAAGCCGTTTCTTCCTGACAGTGATTTATGCTCTTGCTGCATCACCTTGTTTTAGGCTTCTTGGAGTGCAGCCTGAACCTGCAATGCCTGCTGCACAGGCAGCAGAGCCCACGCAGGTTTTCCTGCTCAGAGATGTGTGTTCGTGGCAGGGCAGGTGGTCCTGGTCCTCCCCAGCTGCCATGTTTCATTTTCTTGGGGTATCACACAGCCACAGCAGGGGAGCTGTCACAGCCCAAATCACACTGCTTCAAGGCAAATCCTGGTCTGGGTTCTTAACATGTAGCATTTAAAGCAAGCATTTGGATTCCTATCTCTGGTTCATGGTACCAAATAAAAGAACAAACAAGGAAAATCTTGAAATCCATACTTGAAGGAAATGGCTGAAAACTATTTTAATCCTTTGATCCTGCACAGGATTTATAGATATTTTGGAAGCCTTGATGTACTGGGTTGCCAGTCTCTAGTTTGCCAGAGATTGACGTGATTTAATGTTAAATATGAGAGAATGAAGAGCTCATAGGGATTCTGAGGGTATTAAAGTCTTTTTAATACAGATACACAATTCATTGCACTTTTTTTTTTATGTCTTAGATGATTCCCACTTACTCCTACAGTCATTACACAATTTTTCCAAGCCAACCATGGAAGAGGAGCAATTTTCCAGGTTCATCCCACCTGCAGCACTCCTTTTTGAAGGAGTGGCACTCAGTGCTCTGACCAGGAAACTTGGGCTAGGCCAGGCCAGGCACAAGGTCAGCCAGGTGGATTTGACATAAACAGGATTTCTCCTCAACGCAGCCAGCCATCCTCCTACCCAGATGGAGAGGCTCCTGCCTCTCACCTCCCCCCATCCAGAAATGGGACCCATTTCTGTGTCAGGGGTGGGAACTTGCGTCCTGTGAGTTCAGCATCATACCAACAGCCCATGTGATGTCCAGGTCTGTGCAACTTGGCTGGGCTGAGGAGCACACCAGCACTTCATTGTCAGGGTCCGCTCTGGGACTGATACTACATCCCTGGTGGGGTTTTGGTGGGGGAAGGTCCACCGCCCATGGGCAGACACTGTGAGTGTATTTTGGTAAGCCTTGTGAGCCATTCCTCCTCTCTAGCTCAAGAAATCAGCTTAAAATGGAGAACCTCTGTGGGATGTACCCTCTCCAGGGGACTTTCTAACTGCAGGGGAGACTGACTGTGGGGTGCCATGGCACTGGAGGTGCAGTGCGGAGGGAGCAATGTGCTCAGCCCTCAGCAGCATGCGACATCTCATGAGCACTTAGAGATGAGCACAATCACACTGGAGTCAATTATTACTGCTACTGTTTGCATGCTCCTAAATTCACCATCTTCAGAGTGGAAAGAGTTTCAGCCAAGCACAGAGGACGTAAAATTAAGAGCAGCAAATTCCTCATGAAGGGACTCTCCCAGCGACCCCTGTGGTCTGACAGCCCCCTGAATGCAGTGATGGAGGAAGAATCCACCCAGCACCTGGGAACAGCAAACACCAGCAGGCAGAAGAGCAATCCCAGATGAATACGAAAGGTGAATCAGCCTGCAACAGCCCTGGCTGCTGTAGTCACACAGTGTCTGCAGCCTGCTCAAGCCCATGGTGGGTGTCTATAGCAATGCCCCCTGCCAGCACCAAAACCCTCTCCTGCTAACTACTGCCATAAATTCTTACCTCTCCCCATTTTGTTTTAAAAGCACAAAGATCTAAATTAATCAAATAGGCACAGGTTGAATAATTCAAATATCCCTAATCATTAGTCATTTTTACTAAGCTCAATGATTGCTTGAGCACATGGTCAAGAAGAACTTCAGTGACCCAGTACTTATTTCATAACAAATTCTGCATTACCTGAAGTGTTGTGTGCAGTTTTGGAAGCCTCAATATAAGATATAAATCTATTAGAGAGCATCCAAAGGAAGATCACAATGATGGTGAAGGGTCTGGAGGCGAAGCCGTATGAGAAGCAGGATACAGCTTCCTCATGAGGAGAAGTGGGGGCAGGCACTGATCTCTTCCCATTGATGACCAGTGACAAGACTGAAGGGAATGGCATGAAGTTGAGTCAGGAGAGGTTTAGGTTGGATATTAGGAAACAGTTCTTCACCCAGAGGGTGATTGTGCACTGGAACAGGCTCCCCAGGGGAATGGTCACAGCACCAAATCTGATAGAGCTCAAGAGGCTTTTGGACTATGCTCTCAGGCACATGGTGTGATTCTTGGGGTTGTCTTGTGCAGGGCCAGGAACTGGACTTTATGATCGTTGTGCATCACTTCCCACTCAGGATATTCTATGATTCTATGAAATTGAGTCAGGCCCCAGAATTCATTATTTGAATAATAAATCTTCCCATTTCCTCAACAGCATGGAGTCTCTCCCACAGGAGACAGTCTTCCATGAACTTCTCCAACATGAGTCATCCACGAGCTCCAATGTGGGTCACTTTTCCATGGAGTGCAGTCCTTCAGGCATAGGCTGCTCCAGCATGGAACCCTGACAGGAACACAGGTCCTACCAGCAAACCTCCTCCAGTGTGGGCTCCTCTCTCCATGGGTCTGCAAGTCTCTGCCAGGACCCTGCCCCAGCATGGGTTTCCCATGGGTTCACAGCCCTCTTTCAGGCATCCACTTGCTCCAGCGTGGGTCTCCTCCACAGGCTGTAGGTGGAACTCTGCATCCCCATGGTCCTCCACAGACTGCAGGGGGACAGCTGCCTCACCATGGTCTGTACCACAGGCTGCAGGGGAATTCCAGCTCCGGCACCTGGAGCACCTCCTCCTCTTCCTTCTACGCTGACTCTGATGTTCCTCTCACGTATTCTCACTCTGCTCTTCTCTGGCTGCAATTACCTCTGCACAATATTTTTTTTCCTTCTTAAATATGTTATCACAGAGGCATTGCTATCATTCCTGACTGGCTCAGCCTTGGGCCAGCAGTGGGTCCGTCCTGGAGCCATTAGTTCTTCTGGACATGGGAGAAGCTTTTGGCAGCTTCTCACAAAAGTCACCCCTGTAGCCCCTGGTCACCCACACCCCCCTACCAAAGCCTGGCCACACAAATCCATTACATAAGGATGCCTTTGAGCATTAACATGGGAAATGGCAGATAAACAAGAAGTGAACATATCATACAAATTCCTCTGAACTTCTTGCAACCAGCTGCAGGGTGAGCTGAATTCCCAGAAAACACAAGACTGACTGGGAAAGAGGCAGAACTGTTAGTGGGATGTGGAGTGAGCTTTTCAGTTTGTCATTCAGAGAAGTTACTTTCTGGACTAAAAAACCCAGCCAATTAGGTCGGCACAGAAGCATCCTAGTGGCAGAACGACACAGCAGCAGGTCACTGGTTCTGTGGCCTCTCAGTGCCTGCCAGCCTCAACAGCCCACTCAAGAGCTTTAGGTAAGTATGCAAAGTGGACTGAGCTCTGCATTGGATTTTAAGCTTCCCTCCCAATATGTTGACTGCTTCCCTCTCCTCAGCTGCCCGCAGGGATGAGCACAGCATGGCTCAGGTGAAACCTGATAGACACATCAGCTCCAGCTACCAGCACAGCTGTAGCTTTCCTATACTATTTCAGAGCTGAAGCCACTGATTTTGTGCTTGGCCTTGGCACCATACAAGCTCAGGTATCTCCACCTTCCCGGGTGTCAAGCTTGATGCTCTCCAGTTGGCATCTTGATTGCTTGAGCCTTCACTGACTGAGTTACTGGTGCTGGATCAGCTCTATTGAGCTAGGGCATGTTTGCTGAGCCCAGTAAGTTTTCATCACACCTTTCTCTAGTCTACTAGAAAGACTGCTGCTTAAGCCTACTGAAAACAAAGTTGTGAAGGTGATAACTCAGTCATTTAAGAAAGGAAAGAAAAAGGCACGTTAAGTTGTTTGGCTCAGAGTCAGCACTCAGTGCTATCCTGGGTTGTGAGGACCAGACATGTCTGGCTGGCGTAAGATCTCCTCCCACCTGCAGCTGCCACACACACAGCCATCTTAGAGATGGTTAGTTATATTGTCCCATTCCAAAAAACTGATCATTCCCTGTAAATACAAGAGAAAGAGTGTTCATTTTCAGATTGAAGTATTGCTTTTTAGCTCTACTGTTTCTACTGCAAGAGTCATGCATAAGCATCACAATCCTTTTTGCAGAAATACAGGCAAAGATCTTAGAGTCATAGAATCATAGAATGGTTTAGGTTGGAAAAGACCTATAAGATCGTTGAGTCCACTGTAGAACTAACACCACCAAGTGCACCATTGCTACCAGTCCACAAAGCAGAGCTCTGGCCTTCAGCTGTTTTACAAGATTTTGTGCCTTTCCTAAGTGATTTATCAAATTTTGTTCAACTCAAACTCCCCATTGCACTAAATTCCCGTTTGGTGAGATGCTACACTCTCATCTGCACTACCCTGTACTTAGCAGAGACGTTTCACTCTACATGACCATAGACCAATTTCCCTCGGTTTCCACTTTTTAAAAATCTGTTCTGCTCCAGAAAAGCATCAGTGCACAGTAACCTGGCTATATTTAAAGCAGGTAAGTTCCTCTTTGACTCTGAAACTATTGTTTTGCTCACACTGAGTCTGGGAAGTCCAGCAAGCTTATTTTTTTCTGGCAACCTGCTTTCTAGCCAAGTGCCTCAGTTTGTCTGACCTCTGGTCAGTCTCACTTTCATTCAGGGAAGGCAGCAAAAGATCAGCCAATGCAGCAACCCACCACTCTCCGTAATGGCCTGTGGTTTTCACAGCACTTGCCTGTATCAGCTGCAAAGCATCCGGTGCTGCAGAGTCAATGTGCATGGAGGTGAGTGACAGACACCAGTCCCTCTTGATATAGAGGAGCTGGAGACATCTCAGGTGACCACCCACCTGCTAACGTTCCAATGTTTCCAGTTCCCAAGGGATTTATCTCAGGGGAATCTGAAGGTCTTTATCAGAGAAATAAGGCAGGTGTCTTGATATATGCTTGTAGGGGCGTGTCTGAGGTACAGGGGGATGTACTGGGGCAGAGAGGCCCAAAGAGCATGCGCCGAGGTTCACAACCCCCATTGGGTAAAGGGATCACATGGTTATGGGATATAAAAGGGAGCGCGGAATTCAAATAAAGGCTCTCTGATTCCACCAGCTCCGGAGAGTGTGTAGTTATTCTTTATCATATAAAGGCAACGTCACACGTGACGCTACATCTGGCGCCCCAGCAGGGACCGAATCTACATTAGATCTGATAGCTTAAAAACCTGTACCAGGTATTATCGGTAGGATCTCCGGTTATCACTTTAGTTTTATAAAGTGGGAGTCCTTTTACCAAAAAAAAACATAGACGTCTGTAAACATTGCCTTGGGGTAGTCCAAGGAACGAAGTTAGTGAGCTCAAAAAACTATAGGTTAATGCACAGAAAACAGGAAGAAAGAAGAAAGAAGAAATCACCGAGAAATCGGAGCGGGCAGGCACCGGAGAGAGCGGAGAGGGACCAAAGCAACATCGCAGCAGTGAGTGAGCTGAAAGGCAGCCTGCATGGCTAGAACCGCTCCCCGAGCGGTAGCGTGACCGCAGCCCGGACCCCCGAGCCGCGAGATGCGCTGAAACCGCGGGGAAGCCTCTGCCGCCCCACCGCCACCGGCGCAGCCGAAGCAGCCACACCGGATCGGCGCCGCTGCCCGCACCACCCCAGCCGCACCGTCGGACCCCCGCTTTGGCTGTCTGCCTAGCAGAAAGCCTCGCAGCTCCACGCCGCCCGCCGCTGCCGTACGCGCCCGCCGCTCCTGCCGAGCCCTGCGCAACCGCGTCCGCAGCACCCCGACCCCACCTCGCCTAGCGAACCCCCCAGAGACCGCCGCCGCTGCGCCGAGAAGGAGCGCCGCCGCAGCCGCCGCAGCCGCCGCCGCAACCGCCGAGGAGAAGGACCCCACGCCCGCCGCGACCGCCGCACTGCAAGAGGACCCCGCGCCAGCCGCCGCTGCCGCCAGAGCCGCGAGAAGCCCCGCCGCTGCAGCCGCCGACTGAGCACGCCACGCGCCGAGCCGCCGCCGCCACTGTTTGCAGCCACCGCCGCTGAGCCGGGGAAACCAGCCGATCAGGACCGGGAGTAGCCAGCCACCACACAAAGAACTTCCCGCCCACGTGCGTCCAAAGCGCCGAGACAAGGTAAAATGGGAATCTTTTTCTCCACCGCACTTTCACAAGACACAGATGCACTGATAATCCTTCTCAGACCATATAATGTGCAAGCCACACGGGCCGAACTCACTGAGCTTGTACGCTTCACTCAGACAGCTGCCCCCGAACTGCCGCTGGCAGAAGCCCTACACATACACATATGGGACGAATTAGGGAACCTCATAAAGCTAACAGCTGAGGGGGGAGACCCCCAAGCTATCAGAGCTTTTCCAGCATGGCAGATAATAATGTCTGCACTACACAGAGTCCACGAACGTACCACACAAACGTATAACACTGGCACGCACCCCCCCAATAATACTGCTAGTAGCAGCCGCCCAACTTTTAGGTGTAGGGACACTAACGCCCAAAGTCTGGCGGGGGGGGGGGAATGGGAAGCATTCGTGATTAAGCACGGAGTCAGAAGCCCACAACCAGAGGGAACACGGGCTGTTGGGAGGGGACGGAGCCTGAGATGCGAGACCCCCGTTCATGGGATCACTGCAGAGGGCTCCGTTACAGTGACCGGGGGGGAAACCCAGCGGATATGCCTCCCCATCCCGCGGATGACCACCAGCCACGTGGCCCCGCTTGGGCGCCGCCATCTTGCCCATCAAAACGCCCAGGGACTGACCCATCTCTCCCGCCCCCTGCGCCGCCCCGCCCCACCCATAGGCGCGAGGGGGAAGGTAGCTCCGCCCCCTCGCCGCCTCCAACACCCGCCCACACCCCCTCACCGGGAACTGAGATCGCCGGAGCCGCCGTGGGGGAGGAGTGGGGATGGGAGGAGGGGGAGGAGCTAGCCATAGTTCCGTCGGCAAGGAGCGAGGTAGCAATTGGGGGAGGGTCGAATGATAGGTGGAGTCTGTGTCGAGAGGAGGCAATACGGGTGGGAGACTTGCAAGTGATTAATGCATGCCCAGTCATCATTGGTCAACACAATAGCCGCCTGTTCAAACCTTTGCCGCATGAACTAACAAAAGAACTGAGGCAAATAATAAGGGAAACTGGCGTGTCTTCATCTAACACCCTGGCATTTCTAGACACACTAAGCTCTACCTACATTTTCATGCCACACGATTGGAAGACTATCTTAAAAATAAGTCTTACCAAGACACAGTACAACGTGTGGCTGATCGACTTTCGGGAGAATTGCTCTGTGTATGCCACTGACCCACAAGCAGGTGTTACCACACACCAACTAACCGGGGAGGGTAATTATCGGTTGATAGATGCTCAATCTAGGTACAATAAGGAAGTGTACGAGGTGATAGCTAAACACGCTATGAGAGCCATGAGGACACTTCCCACATCAGACCGAGACACTAATTTGTCATTCACAAGAATAATGCAAGGCCCGACAGAACCGTTCTCCCAATTCTTGGATCGGCTGCAGTCTGCCCTAGATAGGCAGATTGAAAATGAGGAAGCCAGAGACATACTTTGCAGGAAACTGGCTTTCGAAAACGCGAACCCAGACTGTAAGAGAGCATTGCAGGCTCTTCCTAAACGGGAGAGCTGCAGCATTGCAGAGCTGGTTCGTGCCTGCCAAGGGGTCGGCTCAGTGGGACACCAAACTGACTCGTTAGCAGTAGCATTGAGTGCCCAGCTAAGAGTGCAGGAGGGAGCCAGACCCAGGAGTGGTTGTTACGCTTGCGGTGCGCCCGACCACTTCCAAAGAGACTGTCCCAGGAGACCCATAGAAGCAGCCCCCCGTAGGCGCCCAAAAGCAAGGAGGGTGCCAAAAAACAGGAGACGAGGGACGTTGTCGCACACCCCGGTACAGCAAACATATGCGACACAAGGGAACAGGCCGGCAATCTGTGCCCCCCCACCCCTGCCAGCGCTTTGTGCCCCTCCACCGCAGCCAGCGCTGGGTTGGATCTATCCAACCGGGACTCTGTCTTCATAACATCCACAGAGGTAGTGCTAATTCCAACTGGGTTTTGGGGTCCCCTCAACTCAGGGGTGCATGCACTATTAATTGGAAGGTCCTCCACTACACGAATGGGTTTGTTTGTGCTGCCGGGAGTGATAGACTCAGACTCTCATAGCGAGATTCAGATCATGGCCTGGACCCCTTCACCCCCCTGTTTCATCCCAAAGGGACAGAAAATCGCCCAACTAATCCCCTTCTACAGCGCGTCGCCTGCAGGGGAGGGGGAGCGGGGTTCAGGGGCTTTCGGTAGCACAGGAACACCACAAGTTTACTGGGCAACAGCCATCACAGCCACACAGCCGCTCATGACGTGCCAGGTGAATGGGCATCGATTTACAGGCCTTGTGGATTCGGGAGCCGATGTTTCCATCATAAAGGACTCCGAGTGGCCACTTAACTGGCCCACTGTTTGCCCAGCTGCAACCATTCAGGGGGTGGGAGGAACACAAAGGCCCAGACAGAGTGCCCAAGTACTCACTGTCCTGGGCCCAGAAGGACAATCAGCCAAGATAGCTCCTTTTGTTGCCCCCATTCCTTGCACACTGTGGGGAAGGGATGTTCTTGGGCAGTTTGGCACAGTGAGGCAATTTCCTCCTGCAAGCAGCCAGGTTTTTCAATAGGGGCCATTGGTCAGCCGTCCCAAACACCCATTGAGCTGGTCTGGAAAAGTGAGCAGCCAGTCTGGGTGGACCAATGGCCTACGAAAAGAGAACGGCTGGAACAATTAACAAAGCTTGCACAGGAGCAACTAGAAGCAGGACACATTGTGCCCACAACTAGCCCCTGGAACACTCCTGTCTTTTGCATTCCCAAGAAAAGTGGGAAATGGAGAATGCTGCAGGACTTAAGGGCAGTAAATGCAGTTATAGAACCCATGGGAACATTGCAGCCAGGACTGTCTTCACCCTCTATGCTCCCAGCAAACTGGCCGCTAATAGTAATTGATTTAAAGGACTGCTTTTTTACCGTCTTCCTTCACCCTGAGGATGCGCCAAGGTTTGCTTTTTCCATCCCGGCCTTGAACAATGCACAACCTATGCAAAGGTACCATTGGGTTGTTCTCCCTCAGGGCATGAGAAACAGTCCTACGATATGTCAGACAGTAGTGGCAAACGCTATTCATCCCATCAGAAAGCGTTTCCCCTCTGCCATCATCTATCACTACATAGATGATATCTTAATTACCACGGCCACAGAAAATGAACTAGAAACTGTTGTTACTGCTCTAAAACATGCTGTCCAAGAAGCAGGGTTACAGGTCGCTCCAGAAAAGATCCAGCGATCGCAGCCCTGGACATACCTTGGATGGAAGATCACGCAGCAGGAAATCTCCCCACAGCCACTACAGCTCAAGGTAAAAACCACTTTAACTTTACACGAGTTGCAAAAACTCTTGGGGGCTATCAACTGGTTAAGGCCTGTTTTAGGCTTAACCACATAGGAGCTACACCCTTTGTTTGAGCTGCTAAAAGGGAACTCCAGTCTAACGTCTAACAGAGCTCTGACTGCAGAGGCCAAACAGGCATTAGACATTTGTGCCAGGGCAATAGAGGGCAGGCAAGGCAGAAGGAGAAATCCTGAACTGCAAATCTGCCTAGCCCTCGTTCCCAGCAGGTACCAGCCATTTGCAGTTTTGTTCCAGTGGGATCAGACTGAAAAAGACCCACTGCGAATTCTAAAGTGGCTGTTTCTGCCCCATACACCACCTAAAACTGTGTGGACTGCTAATGAGATGTTTGCAAAGCTTGTCATTAAAGGCAGAGAAAGGCTGCAGGAACTGGACGGAAGGGACCCTGCTACCATCTACATTCCAGCTACGAAGGACAATTTGGATTGGATGCTAGCTGAGGACATGGGATTCCAAGCTGCCTTGTTAGGCTTTGACGGTGATATTTCAATTCATCTCCCTAAACACAGATTGTGGGCAGAAATAGGTAATTTACCTTTAAAAGCCACAACCAGATGCAAACATGAACCAGTAGAAGGCCTCACGGTCTTCACAGATGCATCTGGGAGAACACGAAATGCTGCAGTGACTTGGGTAAACCCCGATACAGGACAATGGGAACAGGAGGTGCAGACCAGGAACCAAGGTTCTGTACAGGTTCTGGAACTGGCTGCCATCCGTATTGCCCTGGAGAAATTTTCTGAGCAACCTGTTAACATTGTTACTGATTCTTGTTATGCTGCAGGTTTAGTTTCGCGCCTTGAGAGTTCGTTTCTTCGACATGTTTCTAACCCACATTTGTTGTTTGAAATGCGTTCTATTTGGTTTCTTGTTAATCACAGGAGGTTTGATTTCTACATTATGCACATAAGGTCACACACCGACATGCCAGGACCCATAGCTGACGGGAACAGGGAAGCTGACAGAGCAGCAATGTTTAACACCGTACCCAGAGTCTTGGAGCAAGCAAAATTGTCTCACTCATTTTTCCATCAAAATGCTCACTGTCTAAAGAGACAATTTCAAATAACAATCAACCAAGCTCGAGACATCATCCTGTCATGCCTAGACTGTCAAAAAATCACACCCATGCCGTCTCAGGAAGGCGTTAACCCTAGAGGGTTAAAGGCTAATGAGATCTGGCAAACAGACATCACACACATCCCCGAATTTGGCAAACTGAAATATGTACATGTAACAGTAGATACACATTTGCAGTATATAACAGCCACAGCACACACAGGGGAAAAGGCCAAGGATGTGATAAAACACTGGCTCAGTTGTTTTGCCACCCTTGGCACCCCAAAACAAATAAAAACTGACAACGGACCAGCATACATCTCAGAAAAGGTAAGAGATTTCCTGTCAGACTGGGGAATCTCACATGTCACAGGCATCCCACACTCACCAACCGGTCAGGCAATTGTTGAAAGGGCACACCACACACTGAAAGAAATGCTACAAAAACAAAAAAAAGGGGGGAACCTGGATAGCCCGCAAGAACGGCTGTGGAAAGCAACGTATGTTATCAATTTTTTAAATTGTGACAGCACGGAAAAGAGTAAGTATGAAAGGCAACACAGGCCTCAGGAGCCTGCCTCTCCCAAACCACGGGTCATGGTAAAGGATCTGATTTCTGGGCAGTGGATGGGACCACTAGATCTTGTGACGTGGGGGAGGGGCTATGCCTGTGTGGGTGCAGGGAAAGAGTTAAAATGGATTCCTTCCAGGTGTGTCAGGCCCTACCTAGGTACACATTCACATCAGCAAGAACCAGAGTAACGCAGAAGTTATGAAAGACTTATGTTTACACTTCAGGTTTACCCTTAGGAATGACCAATGTGGTAAAGCAGTCAATAAAAAATTCATGAGTGTGTGTATGATGAGTGTAAGATGGCCGTTGAGCGAATGATGTGTGAATGAATGTGTGCTGTATGACTGGACAAATATTAAAACACAAAACACCTCACAGATACACTACCTCAGCCACAGGGTCACTTTAAGATAAGTTAGTTTTGCTAAGCTTAGCCTGTTCTTAATAAAGTTGAACTCCCCAGTTATTTAAAACCCTCAAGTTAATAAAGGTTATGAGTTTGCACAGTTAGACCAAGGCCTTTAAGTTAATAAAGTTATTTCTCCAAGTTGCACTACCCCTTAGGAAAATAAGAAGGTTTTAAGAAAGGTTTACATTAGAAGCGTAAGAGGCCAAGGCAGGCAGTGTGCTGGGTCACTGCAAGCTTTGGTAGTTTACAAGTACTATTGTGTTTGTATGCACTGTTGTTTTGCACTGTTTTTGTGATCCTCTTAGATAATTAGAAGGGGGGTGATGTAGGGGCGTGTCTGAGGTACAGAGGGATGTACCGGGGCAGAGAGGCCCAAAGAGCATGCGCCGAGGTTCACAACCCCCATTGGGTAAAGGGATCACATGGTTATGGGATATAAAAGGGAGCGCGGAATTCAAATAAAGGCTCTCTGATTCCACCAGTTCCGGAGAGTGTGTAGTTATTCTTTATCATATAAAGGCAATGTCACACGTGACGCTACATATGCTTAGGGACATCAGCCACTGTTCCTCCTCCTCATCCTCACACCTGCACATCTGTGCACCCTCACACTCTCTCCCACCACTGATGGAGACTTTGAGAGCCCATCAAACCAGCACTGGTTTGATCAAACAAGCCCATCATCCCTCAGAGAGTTTGAAAGATGATAAAGTTTCACAGGGGTATTTAAGAGGTATCAGAGCTAGATAGAGGATTTTTGTCTCTTGTGCTGTGCTCTTCATACAGGAACTTGTACACAGTGGTTGGATGATGACATCTCTATTTGCTGTTTGGTCAGTATGCAATACCACATGAAAATAATAAGAAAATACCAGGGTTTTTCCAGAGGCAGGAGAAAAACTGACCCAATAAGATTTTTTTTTTCTTTAATCTTTTCTTCTGTTGTCTTTTCTATTCCAACTGGGAGACAACAGAAAAAAAAGTCAAGGTTTTTGATTCAGGGAAGAAGCACAATGGAAAAGCAGCCTTAAGCAGCACAATAACAAATTCCTCGTTGAATTAAATCTACAAATCCCTGAGCACTCAGAGCTGTACAACAGGATCCCCATCAGGATGGTGTCTCTTCAGCTCCCTGTGAGAGCCACTTCATGCCCTAAAGCATATGGAGATGTCGGGGGTTGACAGAGAACCTGTCAGCAGCCTGGCACTTATCGACGAAGCAGTCGATGTTGACCAGATCAAAGTGTACCCCTGAGATGGACTGAAAGAGAGGACTGAGGCCCTGATCCTGACAATATACTGATGCATCCTGAAGAAGCTGTCCCGTGGGAACAGAGAACATTGTCTCATGAGAACAGAGACCTGTTTTGAACGAGAGTGGTCGGGAAAAACATCAACATGAGAGAAAAATAAGAGCAGGTGCTCGGGACTGTTGTGGGAACCTCACAGGGCTGTGAGAAACAGCAAAGTTGTTGTGAGAAAGTAGAGTTTAGAAAATGCACCTATTAGCTGTAAGAATTCTGATGTGAGAGTTTGAACTGTCCTATCCGTGTGGATTATGTGTGTTCAAAAACTGTACTTATAGGGACTGCGAAGCAGCCCTGGTGTGCTGTCTTTTCCCAGAAATAAACTTTGCTGGAACCTTTTTTATGTCGCACGTCCGTTCCAACGCGACATGGAGAGAGCTTGCTTACTCACTGTTTTATTTGAATGGCAAAACATAGGCACTGTTGTTCTTTATAGTGACAGCTAAATAACTTTTATCTGTCTAAACTGCACATAGCAGCAGTTAGCTCCACAGGTTTTTCTTTGCTTATCAGTATTGAAAGCATCAGCTTTTCTAAGGCAGTATTTTCCCATTTTTGTAGTGACTGACACTATTATTTCAGTGCTTCTAAGCTGGACTTTAGTCCCTGTGCTATCACAAGTATTATCACAGCAGGCACTGCAGTGGCTTTCTGCCCCCTGGGCCACGGCTCAGCACTGACTCGTTACTCCCTGCTGGTCCTGTCCCTGGGTGCTGTCCAGCTGGCACAGAACTCCAGCTGGGACCTAGCATGCCAGAGGGAGCAGGACAGTAAAGGAGCTGCACTCTCCACCCAGATGGGGAATTTTGTGGTGACAGTCCCTCTCGACTTCCTCCACCATGCTGCTGCTGGCATCTCTCTGCCCCTGCCTAACAGGCTGCAGTGCCTGGAGCAGTGTGGGACCACGTTGCCTCACAGAGACTCCCTGAACACCATCCAGTTACAGGATTTGTGCTTAAAGGAAAGGAAGAAAGTGTTCACCATATCCAGCTTGTGGCTTGCAACAAATACTACTAATTAGCCCTCTCCTCTGAGGCTGCTGAGTGCTGACACTGCCTACCTGCATCTCCTAAGCCAGAGACAGGCAGAGACGTGGTTTAGCCTCAAATAGAGTTGCATGTGGACAGAACGACCCGAGCCCCATGCTCAGACTATTCCCCAGGGCCCACAGAGATGCACCTCAGCAAACCCCCTCAGGTCACGTGCTTCCACCCACAGGGTACACATCTGCACTCTCCCCCACACATCAGGGGCTCCAGGGCATTTCCCTCTGGACACACAACTGCTGCCCCTGCTTGCTCTGCTCCACTAGCAGAATTGCTTTGTGTCAACTAAAGTGCTCGTGCTGGCCAGCTGTGTCACACGTGCTTTTACTTACCCACAAGCAGAACGACTGCAAGGTGACTGGCAGGGTATTGCCAAAGCTGCAACTCCCACACAGCCCCAGGGGCCCCAAACTTTCTAGGCTGAGCCTGGGCAAGGAGGTGGCTGGTGCTGCACTGGCTATGCTCACACTCCCCATTGCAGCCTGGCAGCTGGGACTAGGGCAGTGCTCTGAGCACTCCCAGCATTTGGAGCAGTAAGGCAGCCTGTTTCAGGATGGCACTTCCCAGATTCTGGTTGACTTCTGTGTAATCACCAGACAAAGGCAAGTCAGGCACATTTAATGAATTTCCCTGGTAGCCACAGAGTAGACTTCTCTGTGTAATAAATTGATATATTTTCACTTAAACTGAAAATCCTTCATGGACATTTTAAAGACTTAGCATATCCAACATTTTTCAGACTTGCTTTTTTTACCTCCTCTCTGTAAGGTTTACTTAAGACTTCTCTTATAGTAAGTTGTGTTACAAGACTCATGACATTCGGAATTTAAAACTGCTTTGTAGGAATGCTTTTTTAAGGATTAATAATTCATCCAGAAGAGTAAACAATTCTTGTATGTGCTAACTTTGATAAGAAAGTACTGCAAATGAAACACACTTCAAATTAGTACAAGAGAGTTTCAAGTCATTCGTTTTAAAAACACACTCCACAAAACCCCAGGGCTGTCCATTGCAAGCTTGTGCTGAGGCTTACTAGGGTTTTGGTTGCTGCATTTCAAATAATTCAAAACTCTCTTTGCGTTTATTTGGGGGTTGTGCTAGTTGTTTTTTTTTTCCCAAGTGCCATATTTTCCTATTTATATTCACAGTACATAGCTCTTTCAGCTTCACTGTATATCTTCCACAGATTACAGCAAATAAAAGCCATAGCCGTGAAGGTTTAGGACTGAGGGAGCTTCCTGAAAAACTACCTGTCACAACAGAAATCCTCAACTGCAGCTTCAATGTGCTGCCTTCCCTCCAGAATTCAACCTTCTCTGAGTTGAAGTTTCTTCTCTCCTTGGACTTAAAAGGTATGGAAAGAGCATCTTCACTTCTGCTCATCACATTGGTGAGACCCCCTGCCTCTGCCAAAGACAAAGACCTCTGGAGCATACTACAGCAGCATCTCCCTGCCTTCACAGGGACAGCTTCAGACATCTTCAGATAGCTGGTGAATTTTTTTGCTAAGCAGAAATTGATCCACTTGGGCAATATCTAGGCTTCTCCACTGATGACAATCGTTTGCAGAACAGTGGGTGAAATAGGCATTTTCCAGATATTGCTGCTTCTAAGACACAGTGACAGCAAAGTCAGTGCAGCAGGTTTTTATTCATTTTTCTATATTCTTCCCTAAAATCTGGAGAAAGGCATGTTTGGTCCTTGGAAATTTTCATTTTATTAAGTAGGACACAGAAAATCTCCTGTCTCCCTGCCTCCCACAAATGCCTCCTCACACCCACCATTTCAGGGCAGGTTTTTCTTCTCAGCAGAACCCTGTAATTAAATGTGAACTTAAAAGTACCAGATAAACATCACTGAAAAAGACACTTTTATTGTGGTGAAGGTAACTGATCATGAGCTTTTACAGACATGAGGTTCAGTTTGGGTAATCACATATACCAGGAGAGTTTTGCGAGACAGGCCACTGATGCTGTTTTCTATTGTTTTCTCAAGGTGTCAGATCAACTGGGCGTATGACAGCACCTTCCACAGCAACAGGCAGCTGAAGATACTTGTGCTGACAGGAAACCTGCTCATGTTTCTATCTCACACAGCGTTTGCTGGCCCATGTTCCCTGGAGAAGCTTGTCTTAACACAGACAGGAATAACCGGTATGTCTTTCATTCCAATGACAAATCTGGACAGCTTAGATACCCTCATCTTGGGCAGCAACTACATCTCTTCATTGCAGCTTCCTCCCAGCTGTCCCACTCAAAACCTCAAATACCTTGACTTTCAAACGAACAACACAGAGCAATCAGAGCAGAAGCTGTGTATGTTCTGCAGAATATCAGCAATATAACTCTCATCTCTAAAGGCAATGATGTTACATACATTGAACCTGGAGCCTTCCAGTCCCGTTTGGACTTCAGGGGCTGTGCTGACATCTCTGGGGTTCTGGCAGGGATATAGAACTCCACAGCCGAGACCCTTTGGCCGGGAACATTTTATGGTGTGGAAAAGGAGCCCTACATAAGCCTAGATATTTTACAAGGCCTCTGTAATATCTCTGTCAAGGATCTCTATCAGCAGTTAGGCATTTCAGAAATCTAAGTGGTGACACATTTCAGTGCTTAACCAAGCTCCGAAAACTGGGTCTAACCCAAACCCACATCCATGCATTGCCCCCTGGCATCAGTGGCATGAACTTGCTAGCAGAGTTAGTTCTCAGCGTAGACTCCTTTAAGCACCTCTGCAACATTGCCACTGCATAATCAATTTCAGTTACAACCCTCTGGACTGCACCTGCTCCAATATTGGTTTAATCACCTAGTACAAGCCAAATCTGAATAAAATTGAGGACCCTGAAGGAACAAGGTGCTCTGGGGAACTAGCTGGGACTCAGCTGGCCACCGTCTCGCTCTCCTGTGGGATGAACACAGCAGGAATCATTGCAGTTGTCCAGGCTGTTTTCTCCTGTGGTACCACGTTCATTCAGGGTGCTTTGTATTTGCAGCAAAATTAGCAGTGAATATATGTTTATTATGGAGATACAGAAAAATATCTATAGCAATTGTATTATGTTGAAAGATATCTTTCTGCTTTTGTTTGTGACCTTTTTTTCTTAACTTTTGCAATACCCTTTGTATTATAACTTTTAGAAAAATAATGAAAAAATTAGAACTGAAAAAATAAACTATGACCTGAGCCTTGAATATAAATAACTTATCTTATAGAGAAATCCCTGTCCAACTCAAGGTTAGCCCTGGTGTACCAGCTAGCATAGCTAATGCACTTCTAAAGGGAAGATCCAAGGGCCAATCTTGTCTTTAAAAAAAGAAAACTCTACCACCATCACTCTCAAAAACAAACAAACGAACAAAAACCACCAAAAAAGAACCAATTAAAAACCAAATCCCACTCTCTGTCAAATATCCTTGAAAAGCAATGTTGTTTAAGAGCTGGCAGTAGTGTACCCCACTCTGCTAAAAAGTAAAAAATCTATCTATGAAAAACAGGCACAACTTCATAGTCATGTAAGACATATTCCTGCAGGACTGTCAGAAACAGCCTGTATCACTTCTATGATTTCTTTAAAATATTTCTTTAAAATATTCTTGATCCTTAGAAAATTCCTGACCATTGGACCTTGCCTGCGCATTTCCCACTCTGAGGCAGGCTATGCTCCTGTGCTATTTTCTAAACTCCACAATAAGCAGAGACTGGCAACCATTTCATCTTTAACCATAAAATTTGTAGATTTGGTCAAGATCTGTTGGCACTACGTTTGCTTGCACAGGGCAAAAATACCCAATACCAATAGCTATGAGACATTCCTGTGCCAGCCTGGAGTAGGTTGTTCCTTCCAGTTGCAGCCCAGGAGAGAAAACTAGAGGCTGCAGAGGGGGCAGTGCACTGGACATCATCATGCCACAGATGCATCTTGTGGCAACAGGTACTTCTCAGGGCTTCTGGTGGGCATCCCTGGAGTAAAATTAGTGTCTTTCAGCTTCAGTGGGATATGCAACAGCTAGGCAGGAATAAAGCCTTGTTATTATTTACATAAAACCAAATCACTTTCTCTACCATCACATCTGAATAAACCCAGCAGCAAGACAGTGTGCATCTGATCAAGGATCTAATGGAAGCTTGCCGTGCCTGCTCATCTGCCCTGTGTTACCATAAAGTGATTTATGTCACTAGTGCTTTAGTAACAGGCTAATACAGATGTATAGCCACAACCTTCTTGGGGGGGTATGACCCTTCTGCCACCATTGCAGAGCATGCACCACATGGAGTCTTGCCCTGTCCCAGCATGGCTCCCTGCTGTGTTATGCCAAGAGCTGCAGTTGCTCTCTCTCAGCACTTTCCATGCCGGACTCCACATTCAGCTTCAGCTCCAGCCCAAAGGCATTTCCTCAACATTTTTCTCTGTAACATGCTGACTAGCTAAAATTTCTAAGATTCCTGCTGGATTAGAAAGTTTTTGCTCATTTCTGATGATACTGCTGACAAGAATCCTAGCTTGGTCTTCTCTGGTAAGAACTACCTCTCACGAAAAGCCCCTTCTACTGTCTATTAGCAGATCAGATGCATACAATGTGTACTTTTGCAGCTTTCAGATGCCTTCACATCACTGCCACTGACTTACCCTGCAGCTTCTCCTCCTCCCCTTTGTAGCCACGTGTGCCTCCTTTTTCAGTTGCCTACAAACGCACCCAAATTTGGGGTACCAAAGCGTTGCCTCTCCTCACAGCTCTCTGTATTCCTGGTTTGTATTCCCCGTTCTTGTGGTCAGTGACCCTCCCTGCACTGAAGCCCTCTCCTGACCCTGTCAGCAGGCACTGCGCTCCAGGTGTCCAACACCAAAGCCACATGAGCTGCCTCCCCCAGGCAAGCCCTTCTGTTCACAAGGGCTGTTCAAGGGAAAGAACTTTCCTGAGCACATCATGCTGCCCAAGGGGAGCACACCCTAACTTGTCCTTGGGAGCAAGGCAGGGATATTCCTGAACTGAGCCCAGGATTCAAGGTGCATTTTCCCCTCCCTCTGCAAATCCAACTGCTTAATTGGGCAACCTCCGCTATCTAACAATCCAGCATGATTGCCAGTGTGTGTACCATCCAAGAAAGACCTACTTCTTCCATTGTTTTCCTCTCAAAGTTGTGGATTCAGGGAAGTGTTAGACAAACAGTGATGTTAATAAGGGAGCATAACACTCCATAGGCATAAAAAAAATTCCCGCAAGTATCAGGTAGCAACTGTGTGAGATTCACAAATATTAGTGACTGGAGAGGGAAACTGCATGTTGGGCTGAAAGGTATTCTGAAATGCCTTTTTGTCTGGAGAGAACACCAGAGGATTTAACCACCACCAGTTTCTGAAATGCCTCCTAATGCGGTGTACACTCATGTGTAGACTTCACTTGGTGAAAACTCAAAGATGGCTGAGAAGGTAAAATGTGTTCCCGTGCAGTATCTGTTTGCACACAGTATTAAGACTTCCCTGAAATCCGCCCCTTTCTCTCTGCACAACTTGTTTTAGATTACTGTATGTAATTTTGTATTACTGTATGTTGTTTTTTTTGTCTTTACGGTGTCTCTCCTCTATTTGCCTGCAAAAATGCCATTCACAAGACATTGTGCAAACAACAATGCTGAACAGCACATGCTATCTGTTTCAAGATGCACAAGTCCTAAATACAGGGATTGATTATTCTGAAGGAAAAATTATCTATGGATATAATACACTAAAATGTCCAGATTATATATTAAGACTTTTAAGTCCAAAGATTTAGTCTTCTGGGATTACTTAGTAAGGATATAAATGGAAAGAGACAATAGATTTTTTTTTTTCCTTAAAGAACTGCTTAGCTAATCAAGCTCTGATGTGATGCACTCTTTGGTTTCATGTCAGGCCTTTTATCTCTTATTCTTTCAAACACAGCTATGGAGCCAGCACAGAGAGAACAAGGGAATTGCCCGAGGTGAATGGTGCTTAACAAGACTTTACTTACCACCATGCTGGCTCCTGGGCTACAGATGTCTCTGAAGTCATGGTACAACTCAACACCGCAACATGGAATTTATCAGTATTTACACAGAGAAAGAACTTGAGCATGTATTCATTAGGAAGTCACATTTCAGAGACTGGTAAGCTCTTACCTTTATTTCAATAGGACAAACCAAAACTCAGAGCCAAGTTCTTCCTTCCCTAACTGTGCTTAAACAAGGTGGTCTCAGTAAGATGCAAGTCAATTTTTGAAAGAGGATTTTACTCTGAACAGGATGTTTGAATGGGCCAATTTCTACACATGTTGACTTAAAAAAACACACCCTGATGTCAATGGTACATCTTTTAAGAACTTTCTCTCATTCACTAGTCTTGTCTGTAGCTGGAAAAAGAGCGGTCAATATCCCTTCCCAAACACTCTATAGCATACCTCCCTCATCTGACAAAACAGATGGAAATTCTTCTCTCCCAGCAGAAGACTACATTCTTCTCCACCAAATTCCTTGGACATCCTCTTCCTCCTGTATATAATTCATACCTGCATTTTGTAGGGCTTGCCATGTACCAGAACACAACAACTGCATTGTTACTGTCTGCTTACTCTGCAGTCTTCTCCACTCTTCCTGATGCTCCCAACTTTTTGTAGCTTGAACCATAATCTTTAGCATCACTTCCTGCCCATGGCACGGCAGTTGGAACTAGATGATCTTGATGATCTTTAACATCCCTTCCAGCCCAAACCGTTCTGTGATTTCTACCCTCAGTTCATTCAAATGCATCCTTGGCAGATATCTGGGAGATTGAGCTGGTCAGTTCTCATCAACTACTACACTATAGTCAATGGAAAGAAAAACTGTTGCTAACCCAAGGCATAAAGTGGGACATGCATCCATACATGCTCCAGTATCTTCCTGTCCTGTGATCTTTCTTAGCTACTCCCTGAGTTTTGATCCAAATTCAAGCTAGACATCCCTGCTAAGCCTTACAGACTCTGTAAGACTACAATAAGCCTAAGGGGGCTTAGCAAACTGGGAGTTCAGTGCTGAGGAAGGGAGCTCACGTTTCCCTGGCAGACCATGAAAGCGTTCCCATCTCCGATAAGGCACCGTCTTTTCTTACCACAGTCGAAGTGAGGATGACAGGCCGTGCCACATACAATACTGATAACCTGCCTCTCCTGACTTCTTCATTAATGCAAACACCATATATCACCCCTTTCCTCTGGCCCTGAACATTATGGAGGCTCACAGAGCATGCAGGGTTCTGTGCCTCCCCAGGCAGATGTGATGGCTGCTGTGTACAGCCAGGGAGGCATGAAACTCAGTCAAACCCTCAACTCTTGTAATTTCCTTTCCCTCAGCTGCTGGATCCTGCTCTTCCTTCCTCAACCCATCACCCAACCATCAGTGCACCAGTTTTGCAAGACTATCTGCCAGTGGCTTGGAGCAAATTGGAAAAGTGGGGGTGATCTGCAGCTTCCCCTCACCTATTTGTTTCAAACAGGGAGTGAAGTTGCAAAAGTGATGCTGTAACACTGCTGCACTTTATTTGTACAGAGGAAAAACACAGAGAAAACAATGTAATAATAAAAAGTGAACACAAATTCCCACATGCTGGGCAGCTATGCAGAGTTACCAGCAGCAGAACAGTAAAGAGATGTGTATTTTAATTGATATTGCTTCTATAGTAATGACAATATATGTTTTGGAGAAAGGATTTATATGTCACATTACAGCCTACTGCCCATGTTAGCTACTAAAGATATGTTGTCCATCATCACACCATACCTACTAATCCAACAGCCAAGCAGTAGTTCCAGCCTGAGACCAGATACTCAGCAGTGCAGACCTCCTCTGTTCCCAGACCAAAATGCATTTCCTCATGCAATACCCTTTGCCAGCATGTACCTTAAGGGGTGCACTGAGTTGTCCCCAAAGAAAAAAAAACTGCCCGCCTCTGAGTAGAGCAGAAATGTGCCTTAAGTTACAGCAGTGAGAGCACTTCAAGGAAAAATGCTAACACAACAGTGTTTCATGCTGAATTTTTATTTCAATGTTATGCAACTGCATAAGTATAAATAATTGTGTTCAATATATAACAATTATGACATCCATAAAGAGTTTCTTAGAGAAAATAAGACTGCAAACACTTTATTGCACAGACCCTAACAATTTTTTTTTTATTATTTCTTTTTATTTTTTTTGTAAGCTGAGAAGTCTACTGCAGGAAGTCTACAAAAGAACACATTAGATCTACAATCACACTAAGACTGACCAAGAAGAACACAGGCAGGAGGATCTCTTAACAGCTCACTGGTAAAGTAAACATCAACAAACAGGTACTACATAAACACAAGCTTATGCACTGTTACACTTCCAAAATGCAAAGAACTTATTTATCAGAAGTGATAATGAACTATACAAAATATACATAAAGGTATACTGTAAACAAAAGCTAGATGTGCTTTAAAGGAAACAAGAGGATTGTTAAAAAATGCAGAGACTGTAAACTAGGAAATACCTTCCAGACAGAAATGTTATTTTGAAGTGCATTAGCATTCATTTGCAGTAACTGCCAAAGCACAGATGAACTGTAAATGTTGAGACCATTTTCTTTTTCAACTTCTCAAAAATTATTATCCATTGCTCACCAGCTCCTCTGTGAATGCATCAAAGGCAGTATGAATGTTCTAGTGCCACATGAAAGATCAGAAGTTGTTTGTGATATTGGCTTTTCCTGACAGTTTTGCTGTAAGCCAGCTCAATTCGTCAGTACAATAAAGTTTTCAGCAGAGGGAAATGAATTCTGCACACTGTCTATTGTCACACAAGTCTCCAAGTCAAGATTACACTGTGCTTTTATGAACAATTTTCTAGCTTTTGAGACAGAAAGACAAACTGTAACCATTGATGTAAAAGTAGGGGCCTAGCTCTACTGTGGTTACAGAAAACAGAAATAAGCAAAACAACCGTTCTATTGATCCCCAATTATTAAAACCCATGCTACTGCAAGGGCATTTTGTAGTGCTTCTGTACATGTTTCAAACTTTACCTTTCATCTCTCAAAACAAACCAAATACCTCCACACTAAAATGATTGAAGTCTACATGTTCCACAGTATACAAAATTTAAATAAGGCTTAGCAAAAGTAAAAAGACAGTAACATTCTAGCACCAAATAGCTCCAACGGGTTCCTTTGTTACAAAATGCTTCTTTTGAAATTACAGTATTTAACTTTTTTGCATACAAATAAAAAGATTATGTTATGAAATGTATGGAGCTACTTAATGCATTTAGAAATGAATGTGAAACCCAGAGTTACTTGCTAAAAACAGCAAGTTAAGTCTACAACATAAGGCCCCAGCTAGGTATTAAAATGTATCGGATATCCTAAATTTTTTTGAAGATATGATACGGAAACTACTGAAACTGCTTTTTTTTTCCTTTTTACCTTGTCATAAAATAGAAAAGAGCCATAGCATTATGACACTAACTACGCAGACCTATATGCCATAATATATATTCTCTAAATGTATTAAAAACAGGGATGAACATACTAGTACTACCAGTCATGTGCTTATACTTGTGCCTCACACTGTAAGGGCCTGAATTTAAAAAAGCTCAAGGAACTTGAGAGGATTGCAGCAAAAACTGAGCACATGGCATGTGCTTCAGAGAGTTAGAGCCTTGTCTGAGGTGAAGGTCACAGAACACACTCCCAAAAGACAAGAACCACCATTTCACCACAGAACACAACTCTTGCTGGGATGCCCTGATAATTAAGTGGTCTTCCCACAGCTTTAAGGACACCTACTCTAATCAGGCTTTGTGCAGTAGGGAGATGCAGTTATGTCTTGTGTTAGATCTGGTGAAGCAGTCAGCCAGGCACAGTACTATCAAAATCAAATTATTAAAAATACATGTAAAAACTCACAATAGGTCACCATATTTATTCTGTACTAGCATTTTCTTTAACTTCTATATAGGATTTTTAGTAAGTAAAAATGTGGCCTGGTTTTCTTTTTCTCCAGTCAGACCAGTACTTCAGCATGTCCATGCCAGGTCTGAGTTTTAATAATTTGGTTTCATATTTCAGTATGGCAAATAAGTGGCTAAGCAACTATCTTAAAAAGGGAAAGAGGAAACAACGCAACCAGCAGCAAAGTATATATGCTACATTCAACCCCCAAACACATCGCCAAGTATTTACAGAGGAAATATTTTCTTCAACACCTCTTGGCTGTAAAGGTATTTTTGTACAAATACTATATGGTAACAGTTTTACCGGTTTCAATTGGAAAGGCATTTTGAAAAAAGTCCTCTCTTTACATATCCCCTTGTATTGTTTCTTCAGTGACATTAAAACTTTGCCGCACAAACACACGACACAGTGCTGGTTTAAAGGCAGTACAACATATTGAAATTGTTTCAGCTAGTGTTGAGTTCGCACTTGCCGGGTCTTACAGTTAACAGGATTTTTTGTGAGCATTGCTCCGTGAAGCTTCCTTTCCTCGACGCTGCCGAGCTGAGTCTTTGTCATCTGAAAGTGCACTAGGGCGGTCAGGTGTGGCTGCTGACCTGGATAAATCTTTACCTACATTCTGTTTTCTTGAAGCAGACTGCTGAGCCAGAATGGTGTCTTTTCCCTTTACATCCACAGTGTTAACAAAAAGAGGCTTTTCTTGACTTCCAGGTTTCCCCCCAAGGTTTGAAGTAGGGCAGTGGGCTTCTGCTACAACAGTGGCACTGTGCAAGGCCATCAATGAAACACTTTTAGCCATTTCTGCCTTACTGCTCCCTGGGGAAGAGGTGCTTTTCTTATTTAGTTCCTTGCAAGCTGCAGGAAGCTCAGGTGAGTCTGCTTTAACCTTTGCTGAAATTGCATCACTCTTGGCTGAAGACAAAACAGATACTTCTTGCCTATACTCAGAGAAATTGGATGAACAAGTCAGTGGCTTTCCTGGTACTGTAGACACACGATAAGAATTCTGCCCACTGGCAGCAGACAAATGTTTTATTGCAGTCTGCTTGTTTGCATCCTCTGGCTGTTTCTGATTAATTTGTCCCTTCCCTTTTATATCTTGAGAGCTTTTGCTACTTGTGGTCACTTTTTCTGCTGCTTTCCCTCTGGTATCACAGTTTGAAAGACAAAGGGTGGGCTCTACTTTCCCACTGTCAAGCTGAACATAAAGTGCGTCAGTGCATATTTTTCCTTCGGGTCTTTTGTCTGCAGAGATCATTTCATTACTAGGATTTCTGTCTGCCTCTTTGTTCCACAAGAGACAGTCTTTCACAGTGGAAAATTTTGGAGATGTGGTTTGTTTTTCACTGAAGTGAAGTTGCTTTTGATCAGCAGATTCCCCCAAGCCTGCTGGTTCTTGCCTTTGCTTAGAACTCTCTAGGCCTGTTGGTAACAGGCCCACAGCAGAGGATTTGGGTTTGGTGTCAGGGGCGGTGCTGCTCATTTGGAGGGTGGTGACTGAACCATGATCCAAACTCATGGGCCTTTCAGTCTCCACATTTTCATTGGTCATTCTTCTTGAAGAGCCTGGAACAGAAGGAAGGTGATCTACCACATTTTTACTGGCATGTTTCCCATCCTTCCGGGAGCTGGCACACAACCGAATAACAGTTTCTTTTTCTTTTATGGTTGGAATGCATGGTTTTTGTGTCAATGTCTGTTTATCCAAGGACTTAGACTTAGAGGAACTTGTATCAGAGGCTAGCCTGTGTTTATTAGTGCTGCTTTCCACACAGGTGGCAGCAGGTTTCACGTGTTCTTGAACACCTACATGAACTTCTACAGTGCAGTGTCTGCTTATTGTGTCTTTCACAGCAGGTGAGCCTGAAGTGTTAAGTTGCTGCCGAGGAACTTGGCTGGACTGTTCTCTCTCAGCAGTTTGAAGCCTGGTATCAGCGAGCGGTTTATGATCTTTCTTTCCTAAATCTTTGGCATTGTCCTTCTGCACAGAGGAAACTGGTGCAGATTTCTCAGTTTTATTATTGCAATCTTTTGAGGGTTGCGCATGCCATTTGGATGCAAGAGCTTCACTCTTTGACTCTGAGGTAATCTTCTTACATTCAACCTTCTGCTTGATTATATCCCTTGCCACAAAACTTTTAACAACACTGCTGTCATCTTTTCCTAGTTGTTTCAGTGATTCTCTGCCATCCTTAGGTTGTGCCTTGGGGGCACCTGACTGCATTCTTCCTTGCATCTGAGGTGGAATGGCAAATTCAGCACAACTTTTTTCATTGCTTTTGGAGTAGCTTGTTATGAGGACATCCGAGGTAGATACCTTCACAGATGATTCCCTGATCACTTCCACCTTTGCAGGGATAGGCTCACAACCTCTCCGGGCTACTGGCTGTTTGGTAGGCAAGTCCTTTGGTATTTGTTTCTCTTTTCCTACAGCTTTTTCAGGAGTGCTTTGGACAGCAGAAAGTTTGGAGTATGTTAGAGTAGTTTTAACACTCTCACTTTGAGTAACACAAGTCTTGGCCTCCATTGAAGTGTCCTTCTGTTTTGAAGGGGAGGTATCTTTCTTTAGAACAGCTTCAATAACAGAAATACTGCCTTTAGTAGCTGGACTAGAAACCTTTTTCTCTGTCACTGCTTCTGCAGCCACAGGGATGACTGGCAGATTTGGAGAACCCTTGCCTGTGTGCAGAACCTGAGGCTCTGCTATGTTGACTTTGCCAGATTTTGAGTAGCTTAACAACTCCTCTTTCTGACAGACCATTTCTGCCTTTCCACCACTCCCTTGTGGTGCTGGAGGTTTAGAAGATTCCCCGTCACTGCTGGTGCTCTGTCCTTCTGGCAGCACACACAAAGGCAGTTCAGTCTTTGAAGCCTGTGGCCCAGAAAGCAACGCAATGTCTAGCGTGCCTTCTATTGGCTTCAGACAGGAAACAGACCTCCCATCAAGTTTATATTCTGATGGACTTTTTCTGACAGGTGCATCAGTGGAAATTAGGGCTGATTTTTCCACAGACACGTCTGCTCGGCCACTCAAGGTCTTGAGAGGAACAAAAGAAACTGAGTTAATCTGGGCAGCATGTGTGCTGCCAATAAATGCTCTACTATCTGCAAATACAGTGGAGTCCTGCTGTATGTTCATGGGTCTGCCTGTAGTAAGTTGAAGGCATTCGTGAACATTGGATGTCAACTTGGGTTTTATCACTGGACAGACACTGTCATCTTTTTCTTCAATGGACATTTTTTTTCTGAGATAATCAATATTTGCAAGTTTACCATCTAATCTTTCAAATTTGGCAAATTCTTTTGTTGATACAATTTTATCTGTGTTTTCTCCCTTTCCACTTAGCATCCTGTCAGAGGACTGAGGTAACACATCCTGCAGTGCACATGGAGGAGAAATTCTTTTGAAGTCGTAAGAAATATGACTGAGTTCATTAGGGGGAGGGCCATGACACAACATCTGTCCATCTAAAGCAACACCATCATTTGATCTCAAGTTTGCATTCTTTTGAAGGGTGTCTTTGAGTATGCCACCAGCTGACTGGGTCTCCAAAGCAACAATTTTTGTTTCAAACTGATTTGATCTTTCTAATACCTTTTGGAATGCTTTTTTGTCTTTTTCTTCCAGTCTTAAGGTACTGGCATTTTCTGGTTCATGGCTGGGTTCATGTATAGCAGCATTTGCTTTTTCAGCAAAATCTTGTTTTTTCATTACTACTTTGACCTTCAGCTTCTCTCTGTCTAGCTCATCAACGGATTCTTGTCTACCTAGTTTTCGGGAGATGGGTCGTTTCAAGCAGCCCTGCTCTGCAGGCCTGACTCGTGTGAGTGATGGCACATCACATACATTCTCCTCCAAGCTCTGAAGAGTTACTTCCCTTTGAGATAATTCTTTATTCACTTCTTCCTGGGTCACTTCCAGACTGTGTTTTCGTGAACATAAGTGTTTCTTATCACTGCCGTAAGAGGGTGCAAGTTTCTCTTCAGACTGGACTCTCTTTAACAGTGGAGATCTTGGTGGCTCTGCACTCTTTGGCCTGACAATATGCCTTACAATAGTTGGAGGTGAGTGCATTTTGCTAGGAAAAGATTGAGCTATTTTTGTATTTCCAATAGAATGTCCCAGCAATGGTGATGGAGATCGCTGAGGAGATGTTGGCTGGGGTGTCGGAGAAGGTGTCCGTGCAAGAGGAGAGAGGGGAATGCTGCCAGCTGATTTGCGTCTTCCTGATCTGTATCTTTGCCCTCCAAGCTTTGGACCCAAGCCATGAAGAGTGCTGGGTCTTATGTGTCCTGAACCAGCTGGAGAATTGGGAGCACTTGAACTAGGGGAGCTACTCTGCGAAGAATTAGTACCTACAAAAGAACAAAAACCCCAAACAAGCAAACAAAAGATTAGGAAGACTTTTTCAATCTTCTAATTTCAATCTTCTGTCTAAATGTTCAATGAGAAACAGAAAAAAAAGTCCTATTCCATCTCCTGCTACAGTGTTCCAAAATGTGCAGGTTTTTAAGTGGCTGGGTTGCAAACCCTGCATCATTCCAATTATGGTGCTATTTCTCCCTTTTCCCCTCTTCCATTATCCCCTTTCAGTTATCTCTTCCTTCTACTTAAATAGAATAGCTAATGCTTTCTGCCACTTCAAAGCAATGATCAAAGCTTTGAAGATTATTTACCTTTGCCAAGGGATTGTACAACAGCAGTCAACTTCTAGTACACGCTTCAACTGTGATAGAAGTAAAACACGAAAAAGGGGCAGGCTGCTAAGAGCCAGAAGAATGCATATTTCAGCACTCAGACAATCTTTTCAGCAACAATCTGCCTTCATGAGTTCCCATGCTAGTTCCATTATGTAGCAACTTACCTCAGTTTCACCCTTTTATCAGTTAGCCTCTCCTAGGCAAGATTCTCCCTTTTGCTGCAAATTGGGATTGTTTGTTATTCAATTTACAGCCATTGGACTGAGATTTAAATGCTGGGACAAACTTTGAACAGACAATTCCTTTTATGTGCTTCTGTATCATAAAAACATCAGGAATGTTTTGCATCATTTTGCATCAGGAATGTTTTTCTTTCCTTATTCTAGACAGAAACCAGCTGTTCAATGATTATGCTTGCCAGAGCTGACTACTTTTAGCAGAGTGTATCTGATCTGTGGGAGTTCACAGAAAGTACAATACCCTTAAAGTCCTTTTCCTCTGCTCTCCACTCCTTCACACTCACCTGATGGAAAATCAGGAGTGGAGCGGTAGCTTGGGGTAGGAGATCTAGGAGATAAGCTGTGGGTTGGAGACCCAGGCAAGCTCTCCCCAGAAGAAAGGGATCGGTTCAGGCAGGAAAAACTTCTGCTGGTATGAAGAAGAGGCGAGGGCTGCTTTGCCAGCTTTTTAAAGAGAGATCTTCTCCTTGTGTGAAAAAAGCACAGCATTAATTGTAAGTTAAGATGCACAGAAGATAGTATTACCACAGGGAAAACTCTTGCAAGCTGACATTGGTTCCCTCTCCTATTATGAAAATGTTAAGTCTATCTTTATATGAAAGCAAACCACACTGCAGAGAATGAAGTTCAGAAAACATCCTGATTTGCTAATAGGTGGGATAGATACTGTAACTAAATCTATTCACACTAAAATTTACTCACGGTATTTCAGAAGAACAATTGACTCGTTACGAGTATAAATTTTCATTTTCATAATTTAGGAACCCACCAAAACTGAAGGAATATCTACGAAGTATTTATTTACAAAGTACACCTAAACTTATCATCCAACTAAAAAGGTTCAAAAACTTAGCACTAGGAAGTTTAATTAAACAAGTACAAAAAGATAAATCAAATTAAGATGTAATCTCAGTTATTCACTTTCTCCTCCATATCTATATGTGTACCATGCAAAATTTTTACAGGTTATTTTAGCAGATCTAGTTTAGGCAAAATAAGATTAGAAGGCCACAGAATCTCAGAGAAGATAAACCTATGTAGAAGACAAGATAGAAAACTGTATTAACTTCATATTTTAAATGTATTGTTATGTACATGCATTCACCATGAAAGCAAAGGATTACTCACCTCTCTAAACTCTCCTTCTTCTTGGTCTTCTTACTGCGTCTGACCATTCGGCTCCTGTAGCTGTTTCGCCTGGCAGGTCCTGTCTTGATGGAAGTGTTTTCGAAAGGAGTTGTCATTACTGAGACTTTGTTGCCACTCTGCCAAAATAAAGAAAGATGCTTTAAGTGTGAGGAATATGTCTAACACAAGACAACTTGGCCTTGAATTGAATCTACGCCACAAACGTGAATGCAAAAAGAACTCCCAGCATCAGAGTAAGAGCTATTAGTGCAGGGAACTCTATGCAGACATTGCTGGGCATGTCAAATAAATGATGATTGGAAAGTTCTCACATTTTGCCATATTTCCTAATCTCCTCCATTCCAGCTTCAAAACAAGGAGAAATTCCCATAATTTTAGCTGGACAGGAGGAGACCAAGGATTGACCAGGATTGTAATTTTCAAGATGAAAGCTTCTACAGAAACAACCCCACAAAGAACAGCCGTTAAGTGGCCGTTCATGTCTCAGGATACCAACAGTTACAATGATGAAATAGAGGAGAAAAATAAAATCTTCATTGTCAATCCCAAACCATCCTTTTATCTTGTTCAAAAGAGATAACAAATATAATTAAGCTAAGCTTTTTAGCACTGATTGCTCAAATGAATTACTCGATAAATAAGATAGGTATTTTCTGCTGATTTCATGTTTCAATAATCGATACCTCCTGCTCAGCACTGCAAACCACTACAGTGAACTTCTTTTCAAAGAAATTTCAATAGCCTAAATTAATTTATGATACAGCCCATTTGGATAAACAATGATCTCTCGTTTTGAGTTTAACTCTTGTAAGTAGCGAGTAGGATTGTTGTGTCTTTTTCTGTATCTCACACAGAAAATAACTGCATACCTAACTGCCTGAAGTTACAGAATTTTCTCCTACATTTCTTGCAAAACCTGGAAGTTCTTGCTAGTTTCCGAGAAAGAAAATGAAGACTTCAGGAAAAGTATATTTTGCATCTTTCTTCAGCTCTTTATATTTCCCTATTCCTTCACTGCCTTCCAGTGCTTTTTCTGACTTTTTTTATAACTGACTACTCCCTTTGACATGCATGTTACACCATAAATTGTTAATAATATAGGAAGCAAATACACAGCTGTCTAAAGTATTTCTGACCTACATTAGCCTATGCTGAAAAGCTACAGCATGAGCTGTATCTATAAGCTACAGAGAAAAGCTAAGACACTACTCAATTAAGAAAAATTCATTAAGAAAAGTTGAAGGGGTTTGTTTGTTTTCAAAGAAGCTCTGTCAGATATATACATATATGTCCCATATATATGTCAGACATCTATATATATATTGTCTCATATATATGTATATGAGACAAAAATATTTTGGGCCCAAAGATTATGGAAGGCAAGCTCCCGTGTAGTAGGCAAGGAAATATTTCATATTCTTTATTTTTACTTTTTCTCACTGATTTTGCTTTAAAAGACATAAAATGATAAGTATCATAATTATCAAAAGCCTGAATTACCTGATGAACATGTAGGCATTCAAGCAAGTGCTTGAAAATGTAAAGTTTTTTGAGAGAGAGACATCTCTTTGTGTCACTGCCTCGAATTCACTTCAACTGTTGCAGCATCAGTGCCAGGCTGTGGCAGAGAAATATTTTCATATATTTCATATATTCAGAGATATATTTTCATATATCATAGCAGGATATATGAAAATAATTGACCTTTCTCCAGATCTGTGGTAATAGCAGATTAGAGTTTGTACTTCCAACAACCATAAAATCTAGTAACTAATCTCAAGGAAACAAACATAACTCCTCAATCACTGGTGAAAACAGCAATCACTTTGTATCCCAGTTGTCCAAGAGTTACCTTTAACAACAACTCAATAACTTCCGTATGAACAAGACCATGCACTGGCTCTCCATTGATATGAGTAATCAGGTCTCCAGCTTTTAAACCTGCCTGGTAAGCCGCACCTCCTTCTTCCACATTCTGAAACACCAAGACAAAGAGAATATACAGAAAATGAACTCCCTTTAACCTTCATACCCTCAGGAGTAGACTTTGTTTAATGAACTCTTTCTATAAAACTAGTTGGCAATGAAGAAACTTACTAAGTTATATAAAAGAAGAAAAGAAGAAAAATACATCCACCATCAACTACTTACTCTATATTTAGATGGGGCTGGAATGGTTTCAAAGCTCACTGAAACACTGTTTGTTGCTACTGGTGTTAAATAAGCTCTGTACAGCACGGCAGTTTTCAGGCATGATAAGAAGGGGTGGAAAATTGCTTGGCATATAATGATTCACACAGTAATTGTCAACAAACAGATGTCACAGGTACCAAAAAAAAGTGAATAAACCATGACAGTTTTCTGTTGTTGTATATTGTCAAAAAACCAAACTATTATCTTACCCAAACAATATGGTGCACAGTGTAGATATCGCTGTCACCCACGTAAACCCTGATGGCTCGGATGGTGAAGCCATACTTTTTCCCTGAACTGTGAATTACAATCGGTTGATGAGGACTTGCAGAAGCAATTGATGAATCACGGCTGGGAGATGAATCTCGGGACGATGAAAGATCAGATGATAAGGAATGAGGAGACATAGGACTTCCCAAAGGAGAAACACCAAACATATCTGTAAGAAAAAATCTGCCTATTAGAATACATTCTGAGCACATACAAAGGTTGCTTAGTTTCATGACACTTTTGTGTCAAAATATGTGATTTTCTTTGTATAAACAACTTCTCCTCCTCCCCTGGTGTGCATATTGGTGAATGAGAAGTTTACCAACAACCAGATATTAGAACTGAATTTTTTTCCCTGTAAACTGTATTTTTTAATGCAAGGTCTACTTGCTACATGTAGACTGCTTTTTCCTTTTGGACATGAAACAGACTCATTGCTAAGTTTGTAAGAGCAATTTTCAGCCTTTTCCTAACAAAAATTAATGAAAAGAAAAGCAGAGTTCGGTAGCAGATGTCACTGTGAGTGCACCCAAAACCATATCCCAAATCATCCCAGCAGTGCTTAACAAATTGCTAGCTGTTTTCTTGGTTTCAGCTACATATAGATACAGATAAAGACTACTGCAATTAAACCACAGTATGTACTTGGTACCTAGGACAGTAATTCAATTCTTGTACCAAGCCTCCATTTCTACATTCTGCTACATCATGTAAGACCTCAAGAGTTTCTTGCAACAACAGTAGCAATTACAACTTCATTTTCTTTTATTGTTATAATTGCACTATGTGCTCATGTTTGCGCAAATGTGAATACAATTGTACCCATTTGGGAAGTTTGGACTTTAATTCTGAACCATGAAAAAGTAAAGCACCTTTGCTTCACGTGAAAACACTCAATACTACCGTTATACTTCCCCTTACTTATAGCATTATTTCTGGCTCCAAATTTTGAGCACTTCATCTAGGTCAACACAGTACATGTAGAAGCCTACATGCTATTTCTGTTCTTGTGATACTGCTCTCCTGCTTATCAGCTTTTCTTATGCGGGACAAGAGAGAACTAGTCATCCTGAATGCACTGCTGTAACAAACATCCATTATTGGAGTTATACACAGAGAGCTAGTTAAAACTTAAGCTACAACCCTGCTGTTGGATGGACCAAGGACTGAAGTCGCATCCTGCTGTCCATGCACACAGTCAAACGAAGTAGTCACCGCTAAGTTACATTCCTGCCTGTCAGAGAAAGACCCTTAGCTGTAATGTGACCACTGTAACTTGCTGACAAGACTGCACCATCTAGTCAAGCAAGTGAATAAGAGAAACAAAAATGTGTGACACAGAATCCATTCTGGACTCTCCAAAATCTTGCGTTTGTGTGATAAACCACCATAATATTGTGTATGTCATAATATTTTGACCAAAAGTATTTATCTCTACCTCCTGGGATCATGAGGGACAAAGCACTTGCAGAAAGGGACTTCGTGACTTTTCCAGAGATCTTCTTTTTCTCTGTGCTTTCCAATCGCTGACGAGCAACATGAGATGCAGCTTCACCAGCTGGCTTTGAAGAGTTATCCGCACTGTCCACAGTCTCACTTCTTCCATTTATTTGATCTAAGTGTTCTGAGAAACTGCCAACTGTATGAAGAAGGGATAAACACATTGAGGGAAAACTGGGGGGCAGGAAGGGGGAATGGTACAATTGTGGGATACAAATTTTTCTGTTAACAAATTCATAGAACTACATTACAGAAATCTAAGTAATTCTTCCAGACTTACAGAAGCAGTTTTAACAGAATGTATTGAAGCAACAGGTTTATGTAGTCACTGATTAAAGTAAAATAAGATAAAAAAGCTTAAGCAAGTCTTTTATTTCAAGATGCAGCACTCACAGAGCTTAATCATACATTTATTTTTCATGTAAACTCCTAAAGTAAAGAAAAGGCTACAATTTTACATAAGTTGCTATCATCCTAACAAATTTTCTAAAATAATTAAAATACTAAGTGTAATTTTTTTTAATTATTAACTTTTGCTTTTATTATATGGATGGTTTTCTATCACAAGGAGAAACATACCAAGTACCACTAAACTCAGTATTACAACCACATTGGTCTTAGTCTATCATAGGTAACGAACTTCCACAACAGTGAATAGAAGAAGGATCACAACATTTCAAACAATGAAAATAAAGGCCTTGTGCCACGTGAACAACTTGCACAGGTTTTCATCAAAAACTCAAACTTGTCACAGAAAGTCTGTATGACCTTATCAACATGCACCACACGTATGTCAGCTGTTTAAAAGACATAGCAACAATTTCCAGTATTCCTTTAAGGTCACTGAATATCCATTAGCAAAATGACCACAGCAAAATGAAATTACTCTCAAGTGTAACTGATAAGTGAAAAAAGAAGATCACATGGTCTGAGTTACCACTGCAACTCTGTGCTAATGCCAACACCATAACATGGTGTAGAGGGATAGTAAGCAAGACTTGGGATACTGTGCAATCAAGGTCAAGGTTTTAGATGAGGAAAGGAGATGGATGAGCCTGAGGAAATTTTTTTCTCCAGAAACAGAAAGAAGGAGGGGGAGGAAAATGTGGACTACATGGGAAATTAGGAATATGGGAACAGAAAGGTGTATCTTGAAAAAAACTCAGTAAGGTACAAAAGAGAAATAAGCTGAAGAGAGGCAGATGTGTAGATAAGACACTAAGGTCCTGGAGCCTACTGGAATGCAAGCAAATACTTGAGCAGGGTGAGGGATGCATAAAGCAAATAAAGTAATTAAGTAGGGAATGGTTTGCAACACTCCCTCCTAGATTTGTAATGACAAAAGTGACTTCCACAAGTCACAGAAAACTCTGCCAAGTTCTGAAAGGTGTACATCATTGAGATGTCTTAATTAAAAACACAAAGTGGTGTAGCACCGCATGTTAGAAAACAGCAATATGGCAGACTCCATGATGACCAAAGATCACAAACTTCAGTGAGGAAAGATAGAAATATAGCGCTTTAAGTGCTAAAGAGTCCTTTTCTTCACAAAAGAATCCTGCAAAGGCTCTATGGTCAAGCCACTGTTTTGTTCACTTGCCTAGCAACCCTCCAGAGTCAGAGGAGGGACACCAAATGATGTAGTTTCCAAAAATGCTGAAACTTTCCCATATTTTCATGAGATTTTATAAGCCCAAGCCTTAGCCCAAACCAGACCCCTGTTTTTTAAAACTTTTTAAAAAAACAGTTCTGATGAATGCTACTGCCAAACAAAGAAAGTCTGTTACTGTTTCTTGTGTAATCAGTCAAGAGACCCACTGTCAATTACCTGATAAAGTGGAGCTGCTGATTGTACTTGCTGGAGTGGTTACTTCGGGTTCATCTTGCACTATTTCATCGTTCACAAATGCAGACTTTTCCTGGTCCTTCTGGGGTCCCACTGAGCTGGTGGAATCATCCTGTACTCCCTCAGTTGATATAGACAACTTTGGAAGCAGACCTGAACTGTGTTGCTGCCGGCTACTCTCAGTCTCAGACGAGATGGATGTAGATATTTGTTGTCTGCATTTAAAACAAGCAAACTCTCATGCAGTTACTGAGATGAGGAGGCCTGCTACCTGGCAAGCAGGATGTAGACCCATTCCAGCACCTCCTCCTACTTACATTTCAGAATATTCTGAACTCCAGCTTAAAGATTCCACAGAAGGCAGAGTTACATTTTTTGTTTTGTCTCCAGCATCCTCCTTATCTTCACCTTGTGTCTGAGTGATTCGATCTATACTACTAAAAACCTATTATAGACAAAAAAATCCCAAAAATCAATTCATCACTGACATAAATTTGATACAAAAATGATATGCAGGACCTATGATTCCATGATTCTAAATGCTTATGCAGTATTTCAGAGTGCAGAGTTCAAGCTTCTTGAACCTTTTCAAATTTCCGGGAGTTTATGTTCTTAAAATGCCTTCCTATTTTCCTTTCTTAGCTCCTCACATATGAGGAGCCTGTTCTCACGAATTAATCAGTTTGCCCCTCATTTCACAGGTGAACCAAGACAGTACAAACAAAATCCACAGCCTTGGCCGTTCTCAGTCACAGGATTAATGCACATTAATTCACAACCATAAAGTCAAGCAAGATCAAAAAGCCCTCACCCCCAAGAAACCGTCTTAGTATCTACCAGTCAGGTGGGGAAAGCAGAAAAAACAATTGAATGTACTTGCATTTAAGAATAAATACATGTTTTATTAAAAATGAACTCTGATCACTGGAAGTCTGTTATTTGCTTAGCTGACAAACAGCACATAGTCTGAGAGATACATGTAGAGGTGCAATGACATAATATTAACCAATCAATTACTGTGTAACAGAGCCTTCAGAAGGATAGAAGTTCCCAGAACCACAGACCAAGGTTGGAAGGGATCTCTGTAAGTCATGTTGTCCAACCCCTCTGCACAAGCAGGGTCACCTACACTTGGTTGATAAGGAACACGTTAAGAAGCTTTTGAAGATCTCCAAGGACGGAGACTCAACCGAGTAAAGAAGTGTTTCTTTGTCTTCAGACAGAACTTCCTGTCTCTCAGTCTGTGTCCATCGCCTCTCATCTAAGAGAGATATCTCCAAAGAGACAAAATCATTTCCCAGTATCTGAATTTGAAACATACTACCAAGTCAATTTATGGAGTTTACACAGAATGAACATAACCACAATTCCTATCTCTGCTCTTCCATGCTGTCACAGAACACAGCCAGCATAAAATCCACCAATTTATTAAAGCATAACCCAAGACAAATAAGATACAAATACAGACGCTCCAAATACCTTTAAACAGCTCCTAAAATAGATTAAAGAAACTTCTGAAATAGAAGGCTTTTGAAAATCACTGCTGGATACTATGTTAAGACTTAAAGCTCACTCATGAGGTATTCCACTTCCATTATTTCCCACCAATCCATTCTTCACTGTATTTCCTGAGCATGTTCCCTCTGCTACTACTAGTGTGCTCTGACCAGCAACAAGTAGCTCTCATCTCTACTGCAGTTTTATCTTCAATTCAGAGCACTCAAATCACTCCCTCAAATCCACAATTCTCCTTGATCAAAACACATGCCAACCACCACCTTGCTTTTCTCCTTCAGTCTCATGTCATTAAATTAATAGGTACGATAGGGTAACACTGTAATCTCTGTTATGCTATTATCTGCAAGATAACCAGGACACAGCTGGAGCAACATGAAAACTATGTACAGGAAAACCAATGTAAAGAACATGTATTAGCATTTAACAGAACACTTCCCCTAAATTTTCTGTTAAGTCATCATGAATTTTCTGCAGAAAATACTATCATATTTATATAATTTTCCATTAGTATCTTAAAGATTCAAGAATTAACTTTCCTACAGAATCTTCCCATGTTTTGATTTATTGTTACTCATTGTATTCTTGCCCAATTTCAGTTAACTTCACTGTTTTTCGAAAAACAATGCCCTATTCACCTCTTGTATATTTGTAATTTCCAAACTCTGTGAAAGTTGAAAAATGTTTATGTACACAATACATACTAAGATTACAGCAATTTTTACTCACTTTTGAAAATCTGTGTGAACATGAGGAAAACTGTCTTATCTCCAAATTAAAATCTTCATCATTGGTATCATCTTCTTCTTCTGTTTCCATATGGTGATATTTCTCAGAACGAGCTACAGACAAGGGAAATAAAATATCTGAATTTATCAGGAAGAATAGATACCAAGCTTAAATATTAAATCAGAGTCTAATTTTATTCTTAAGATTATTTCTGCTGAAATGTCAATCCACCAGTGAAACTGCAAGTTGCCAGTGATTCTGATAAAGGGACTTTTAAAAGCAGTAATCAAGAGTCAAAAGATAGTGATTATGTAAACATGGCATTCATCACTTTTGTTTTTAATACCATGAAACACCTACTGTCAAAATAACTTGTGTCATCTTCAGACTCCAATTGTGGAATAAATTCTGCCTTCTGCCTTAGCAAACTATTCCAGTCAAGGCTCCTGAAGAACTGATGCTGCTTTACTTCATATGCACCACCTGGGGGAACCAGAGAAAAACACTGAGCAACCCATACCAAATCCTCTGACATTAACTGAACTAAACCCCTGGCCAATAATGCAAATAATCATGGAAAGGTATTGTCACCACTGTATGCATGAACATCTACTACCCATCTCCATTCGAATATCCTAAACCTGTCTGAGATCCTCCCTGTCCCTGTTTTGTTTTGGCTATTTCTTTAACAGTTGTGGCACTGTTTTATCATTTTACCCCTTCTAACATTTTCATTTTTTCTGGATATTGCTGTCAACTACACATTAGTCAGAATCATAAAACATAGTAGTAGTTATAAGAATATAAATATGTGCACTAGGTTAGTAAGCACAAGTTATAAAAAATGCAGAATTATTCTTAATAGTTGCTCAATATAAATATTACTGCTGACCTAGAGATCCTTTTAGTGTTTTATGGCAGTAACACAATTCTATAGGAAGTATCTTATCATTTATCTCCTCATTGATTACTGCCTGCTTGTTGTAATGTATATTAAACAATTACACTAGTTTTAAGTTAAAATACAATTATAAGAACACAATGGAATACTGGAAATTTTGTCCTGGGAAGATGGGAAATGATGTCATTAATAAGCATACATCTAATTCTAAAAACTGAACAAATAACTTGCAGCAGCAAAACCTGCTGCCAGCTTGAATGTATTTGGTTTATGTGTATTTGGTTTATGGTGTTGGTAGTGGGGGGGGCTGCAGAGGTGGCTTCTGTGAGAAGCTGCCAGAAGGTTCCTCTACATCCAAGAGAGCCAATGCCAGCCAGCTACAAGACTGACCCACCACCAGCCAATCAGCGTTATCTGGGATAATGTATTTAAGAAGGGAAAGGCTGCTGCACAACAGCAGCCAGAAGAGAGGAGCGAGAACAGGTGAGATGAACAATCCTGCAGACATCAAGGTCAATGCAGAAGGAAGGGCAGGAGATGCTTCAGGTGTTGGAGCACAGATTCCTGTGAAGACCATGGTGAGGCAGCTGTGCCCCTGCAGCCCATGGAGGACCCCACACCAGAGCAGGTGGATGCCCAAAGGATCCCATGCAAAATCCCTTGCTGGAGCAGGCTCCTGTCAGGACCTGTGGCCCTGTGGAGCTCACACCGGAGCAAGTTTGCTGGCAGGATTTGTGACCCCATGGGGAATCCATGCTGAAGCAGTCTTTTCCTGAAGGACTGCACCCCATGGAAGGGACCCACACTGGAACACAGGAAAAGCATGACAAGGAAGGAGCAGCAGAGACAGTAACCCGCATTTCCTGTCTCTTGCACTGCTCAGAGGGAGAAGTAAAGCACTCAGAAGAGTGAAGGTGTGCCTGGGTAGAAGTGAGGGGTGAAGGGAAGGTGGTTTTAGATTTGTTCCTATTGTTCATTATCCTACTCCATTGTTAATTGGCAATAAATTAACTTCCCTGAGTTGAGTCAGCTTTGCTCATGACAGTAACTCCCTTTTCCTTATCTCTACCCATGAGCCTTAGCATATTCTCTCCTCCCATCAAGCTGAGGAGGGCAGGGACAGAGCAGCTTGGTGGGTACCTGGTGGGCAGCCAGGGTCAACCCAGCACATTGATACAGCTCGTGTACTTCTGAATATCAAGTAAGGAGAGAGCCATAGAAAAAATGTAAAACCTCCAGGACTGGTTTTTAAGTCAGTGTTAGGATTTCTAGGTTGGGTTCTCTTCTGATTGCATCAGAGAAAAATTCACAGTAGCCAAATCATCCCAAAGGAGACCAAAATCACATCTCCTCATAAGTCACTAGCTAAGGAGTGAGTATTTCTCTGAGCACAGTAATGGGATATTACCTCAGAATTTTATAATTCTTGACTGGTATCAGACATTCCAAACCCAAAGAAGTATTTTTAATGTCATTTTCCTTCTTCAAAACTAGTACCTATCTCTCTTCCTTCAACTTGCCTATGCCACTCAGGTCTCCTGAGCAAATAAACAATTACAATTTTCATGAAGTGTTATGCAGCTTGCTAATATGTAATAAATAGAAATGCATGATGGAACCTGGGATAAACTGTGCTATTTTTCAGTGCCCTTGTGGGACCAATCACTGCAGCCTCCATTTCTGTGAGCTGCTTCTAACACAAAGAACCCACAACTTTGCTGAAGTTTCTAAACCCCATGCTTCAAAGCAATGGCTGCTTGATTTCTTTCTTCAGACTGCCAGCTCTTACAAGGACCAAACACTTCAAAGACATCAGTTCCTAAACAAGCACCAGAGGTGCTCCATGCGGTGGCACTGACCATTTCAGTAGTTAAGTCAGACTCATTCCAGTCAATTCGCTTTCTCAATCAGCTGTAGCAACAGAGGCAGAATTTGCAATCCAGTTCTGGCCCAGCCTCTCACAGGGTGGCAGTCTTGAATTAACACTGTGTTTACCAGGAAAAAGCATCCTGGCAATGAACCAATGCCTGGAAATAATATACTTAAAACAAGGGAATAAAACTAGTTGTGAATTTTCATTTTGTCTTTGGCAGGAGAGGAAAGCAGCAAGTGGAGAATCCACTGGGGCACAACACTTTCCTCACTCTTAACTTGTTCATCATGGGGCAAGAGACCGCAATAAACTTTGCTAGATGCCACTTATTCCAGACCATGAGTTACAGAGAAGTCAAAGGGTTGTTCACATAGGTCCCATACATTCAGGGAGGGACATGCAGTTCATTAATCTCAGTCACATCACCATGTCCCAAAGGAAGCCAAAGGAAGATATGCCATTTGGGACCAAGTCAATAATACTCAGAGTCTGGGTTATACTCACTTACCCAGGCAGCTGTGGTAAGGCCAGTTATGAACTGATTCCTAAAGCTTCTTTTTAAATGAGGTCTAAAAATATGTAGCACAGTCTGACCACTGGACTTAGTTTTGCAAGCAATTTTCCAAGTACTCTCATGCTGACTCAACCTGCCACCTGGTTTCCTTAGTATCCCCAATGTACTTATATTCATGGCATACAGTATTCATACCTTTCTATTTGGGTTCTTTTATGTAGGAGGCCTTTTTCTGCTGTGTTTACCTAGTGCTTTGCCCAGTAGGATGGCAGTCAGTGACTAGGGTTCCCATACAACATCACTTAAAAATCACGTGCAATATTCTTCATTACTGCCTCGCACAGAAACTCCCAAATAAGTCCTGCTCCATCACGTAAAAAAATAAACTCTATTACATAAACATACAGTTCTTTCATTGGCCTATGCAGGCTCACTAGTCCTAATACCTTCTTAACATTCACATTTGTGTTTTAATTGTTTTTGATACAAGGTATTAGTACTTTATGAATGAGAATGACAATAATTTCTGAATAACTAGTTTGAGTACTCATCACCCATCCTAAAACCTGGAGGAACCGATGTGCCAGGCTAAGATACTTCCGAAAAACGAAGCTGTGTATTGATTCCCCTTCTCTATTTCTCTCTTTAGTTATTTAACACTGTATTAAATGAAGAAACCCCATCCAATGGTTGCTTTGAAAAATTTGTTATACTTATCAACTTAAGAGAAGAGTAAATGGGAATGAGCACATGTAAAGCCTGTGAAGTCAAAAAAAAAAAAATGGACAGTCATCATGCTGTTAAGCTCATATTACCAGTCTGAATCTATAAAATACCATTGGTTAGAATGGCATGTTGTCATACGGCTTATCCTGACAGAGGTTTCCCAAGTAAAACAAATAGATGACCAAAAGCTCCCAAAGCTGAATACAGAAGCCATTTCTGGAACATTAACAATGTAAAATTAGTGCCTCCTAACCTGTTCCCAGTCTTTCCAAAGGATTCTGCCTGAGCAGCAGGGTAATTAGATCCTGGGCATCTGGAGGTGGTGCTTCATCCTTTTCAGGCCAGTTGATTTCATCTAAAAAACCCCAGAAAGTTGTTTGTTACTACTTAAGTCTGATCCCAGCATTCAGCACAAACTGTGTGAAAGCTCTCATTGTCACCTAGCAGCAAAGCAGAGTTAAAGCAACTTTTTGAAGTTACTCTGTTGGATACCAATTACTTCTAATTTTATACTCTCTATACAGACTCCATAAACATATTATGTTCCCATTTTCCTTGTAAGTATCCTTTAACCCAAAACAGTGTTTAGCAACAGAATACAAGAATGCTTGGTTCATGGAAAACTATTCAAAATATTAGCACAACTTGTACAGTCTTCTCCCTGCACCCCCAATCATGGTTTAAATTGTAGTTGTGTTCCATGGAAACTGTTGTTAAGATGGACACAGCTGACCTGACCAAGCACTTGCTGGTCACATCTGTATTCCTTCTATAATGCTGGGAGACTCAGTAAAGTCATTACTCCCATGACTAAGGGTCCAGGTATCATTCTGTTCTGGAGACATACACAACAATGGAACTTTTCTTCAAGAATCTCATACTACCAAGGAAAACCACCTTCCTCTACTGACTCTTATACTACTATGGCTTTTGCACTTTATGGCAAGCTGGACCTAAATCATGCAATCAAGGCAGGATACCCTGCATATGAACATGAACTTTCTAAAAGCCTACATAGCAAGTTTTGTCCAGCTTTTAGCAGAAGCTGCCTCCACAAATGTAATACATTTCAGGTTTTAGACAAAACTCTGCAGATGTTTCTTGGAAGGTACAAGGATTTTGGCGATAGAGAAATAGAACATTAGGAGCTCAGGAAATACAGAAGGCTGTTAAGGATTTTGTTGTCATTATATGATCTAGACTTCTCCTTCAAAATAATTGTACCTGGAGAAACAATCATCAGAAGCTACATACAAGTTTAACCTTCGTATTTCCAAGTTTAAGGAAAAGTACTGAAATAAACAGGCATGAAATGTAATCTGTTTCTGGAGCAATATTTTAAACTCCTATCACTTTTAGCATGTAAGTTTACACTGAGGCCTCCTACAGTTTTCCTTGGGGGAGGAAACGTGGGGGCAGGAAAGGCAATCTACAAAGAAGGCAGTGGCAAGATTTTAAAATAGAATTTCAAGTAGAATATAGATGTTGCCCACAATAACTGGAATAAAAGTCTAGGCTACAGTTTGGGTTCTTTAACACAGCTTTTACAGTTGAATACAAAGGGATCATTTATTTTAGCACAGGAAACTTATCCAACAAGAGTTCTCCTAGAGACACTAAAAATTATTTCAGTAGGTAAGAATATCTAAAAAAAAGGAAAAAATTATAAGTCAACATCAGAACAGGAAACTAGGCTGATCAACGGCCTGGAGAGTGAGTGGAAATAGATCAGGTTAACAAATACACTTCAACAAATAATTTCTGTAAGATAAATGGACACATTCAAGCAGATAAAGTTATTTACTGGATTGTAACACGTTTTACAAAATGTAAAATTAATGCCACAAGCCAAATAAAGTCTGAAGTGCAAATTTTGTCATTAACTCTAAGACTATTCTCTCCCCTTCTCCAAATCAGAGAGCAAAAGGATAAAAACACAGGTGCACATGTCCAAAAATGCAATAAAAACATGAGTTATTTCCATGTTTTCCTGCCTACAGCTTCCACTGCAGTTTAAATCTGATTTGGGAAATAAAGCATGAATATGTATTGTAGCCACAAGGCATTCAGAAAAAAGACATAATTTGCTCCTTGTGTTAATTAAACAGTTCATTCTTTTTGCCACTCAGGCCTCAGCATATCACATCAGAAAACAACATGGTTATAAATCCACAAACAGCTAGGATGTTGTATAAAGAGGTCACAGCACTTCAATACAGTTTACAAACAAGCCTGGCTTTCAACTTCAAAGACGGAGGAGAGCAAGATGATGACAACGTCTCCGTAAGTACAAAAGGGGATTTGTTGCATTCTCAAAGAATAAGAAAACAGAGGTGCATTTTGAGCTTCTGGACATTTTAAGCAGACCATTAAGAGACTGGGAAATAGTAACAGAGGTGCCATTTTGTTAAACTTGTGTCATAAGTAGAGACTCTCTACATCTATGCAGCTGGGAAATTTATGGAAACAGCAGGTAGGATAGTGAACAAGTCTGTTTAATTATCATTCAGTTTTGTCACAAGCCATATAACACTTAGGGTCAGTCTGCCGGTTAAGATCTAAAGGGTTACTGAATTTTAAATGGAAGGAGAACAGCTGCTACAGAAATAACAGTACACTACAACAATCACCAATGAAATCACTAACAATCTGTGAACTGAGTTTGTTTCCTTCTCTTTCTCATTATTTATTATTTGGGAGACATTTGTTTTAAGTTTTATTACATATTTGTTAACTTCTTCCTTGTGCCCTGAGGCATTTTCCCATTTATGCAAATTTATTTTAACTGTTTCTTCTCTGGTATAATTTATTTACCAAAGACTGAAATCACTATTGCCATAGTAGCACAATTTTTTTACTGATACTGCTTTGCTTTTCCAAACAGTGCAGCTTAACCATTGTACTACATATCACTGAATTTCTGTACTTAGAAACAATACATAGTAAGTTCAGCTTTTAATCCATATTTATTCTTACTACTTTGATAGCAAATTGTGTTTTACAATATTACAATAATGGTGGATTTTTTGAGCAAAACTAGCTTGAAAACCTGGTCTATCAGTAAAGTTGTAAATACATTTACTATTAACAGAAACTGAATCATATTTTTTTTGTGATTATCCTCACCACTGATTACTTGTCCAAACAGCTCTTCTGGTGTATCTCCAAAGAATGGCACACATCCAACAAGAAATTCATAAAGAATAATTCCCATAGCCCACCAGTCCACTGGTTTTCCATAACCCTGTCTCAGTATCACTTCAGGAGCTATGTATTCAGGTGTACCACAGACCTAAAAGAAAGAAAACAAGGATGATGGTAAAATGAGTCTAACTCAGCTATGTCACATTATTTATAATCCTGAAATGTAAATTAATAGGGAAACATGGAAAAATGGAATTCTGTCAGGTTTAGTCTGCTAAGTTTGCATAACACCTAACACTTTTAGAACAACTTACCTATATCAAGAAGCATTATAATCAACATTTGTGTATCTGTGATGCAAAGAACAGTCTGTACTTTGTAGATGGGAGCCCATCATCGCAAGTATTTTATTTAACTTACAACATATCCTTATCTTTGCATGGAAGTTGTGGTGGTTTTATCTTACAGAACTTCTACAGTGAACAGATTGTGAGCAATGGTAATGAGGCATGCTTAAAGGAAAATGGGCCATAGCACCGATTTTAGCACCCTTGGTTCTACAACACATAATGAGCTCCACAAGTACTCTGTTGAGACGCCATAATTCCTCATAAAAACAGGTTCCATTTGTCTCTCTCACAGATTAACTTGCACACAATTAGGTTGTTCATCTTACTAATAGATCCTAATGTAGAAAGAAAAAAGCCTAGAACAATCTGCAGGGCATCAATAAAAATAAATGACACATTCAATTGGAAAACCAGAGCAGAATTAACAATGTTTTATTTGGTATTATGGCACATTCTGCTAGCAAAACATTATTTCATGTGAACACTCAATGTAGAAATAAAAAAAGGCCATTTCTTACTTGTTTGTCAAGGAATTCTCTGGCATCCTTCTCAATGTGACCCTCATAGAGATTGGTAGTCAAACTCATTAGCCCCACTTTTGACAGGCCAAAGTCTGTAAGCTTTATATGGCCCATGGATGTTACTAATAAACTGAAAAATCGAAAGATTTTAAGTTATAGTGATATAATTCAACATTATGTGCTTCTAATTTTTATTACTGCTATAATACCTAGAGAAAAATGTTTCAATAGCACTGTAAAAGTATAAACACAGCTTAAGAAGTGATTTAACTAGGTACAAAATAAACACGTTAAAAATCTCAGTCTTACTTTTGTTACTACTATTATCAGAAGTAAACAAACTTTTTATGTGTTATTGAACTACACAAGTCCTGAGAGCTGAACGCTAGAAGCTTTGAAGAAAGTTATCATCTGAAAGACCTAAAATAGGGTACACGTCTCTTTTGAAATGATGTGAGCATTTTCAGTCCGGTACGAGGCGGATCATGCATTTGAAAAATCTCTCACATATTAAGCTAGTAACTAACACTTCACTGTCCTAAGGTATCATGCAATGAAGGTATTGTCAGTTAACACCCATGACTCCAATTCTTTTTCTTTTTCTCTTTTTTAATTTGAAACAGGAAGAAGATTAATGGAGTTTCAACAGCCTTACTTTGTACTTCAGTTACTTGCTGTAATGTTAATTTGTATGTATAGGAGCAATATTGTACTTTTAAATATTGAAAATAAAAAACCCAAACCCCTCAAAAACCAAAATCGCCCCCAAAAATCATGCAACAAGAAACACTTCTCCATTTGTTCAATTTTGTCTTCATATATGCAGATATCTGCAAGTTAATGATATTTTGTATTAAACAGTGGTTGAACCATACTTTGAAAAAACTTCCTTAGTAACCAAATGCACTCCCCTCCATTTCAAACAGAAGAGTAAATACTTTTTTTTTTAGCTACTCTGATAGCCCCTTCCATCTTAAACGTAGAAAATTCTTAATTAGCTCTTTTGGAAAAAATATATTTTCTGTAACTTCAAGTAATGAAAATTCAAATATTGTGCAAGAATTGTGAATCTACATATCATTCATTAGAAAAAAAATATTCAAAGCAAGTTTAAATCTTCCATATTTTATCTACCAATTTCAAAGTCCTCTTTCAGTTGCATTCCATACACATACTTGTCTGGTTTCAAATCCCTATGTACAATTCCATAATTATGAAGGTATTCCAAGGCCAGAACAGTCTCTGCAAAGTACATCCTTGCCATGTCTACAGGTAAGGGACCCATATTCTTCATCAAAGTAGCACAGTCTCCACCTGTGGAAATAGGACAAATGTTCCAGATGATGCTATAAAGTCTGAGGTGTATCAGTATAAACAATATACAATGCAGAAAGGGACCCAAACAACAGTCATAAATGTTTGTTTTCTAATCAGATGATTCAACTGAACATGTGACCCCACCAACTACTGTACTGGAAACACAGTGTGAAGCTGGGAGGGAGCAGTACAAAGATTAATCTGGAAACCAAAAAAGTACATGCTGCTACCTAAGAGAATAAAAGGGGTAAAAAAAGAAAAAAAAAGTGTCAGGGGCAGGGAAGCCCACACAATGCTTCTGTCCACTGTTCGCCTTCAGCATTAGCATCTTTTCAAGTTGTCTCCTCTTTCCTATTTCTCTGTAAAAATAACTATTACAAATATCCCCACATGTACTAATGAAAATCTGAACTCCAGAAAAAAGCAAACATTTCCACATGAACTTTGAATGATAGCACACTTCTGATTACAGTCTATAGGAAACTTACTCTAAGAGCAGTTATTTCCCATTATAGCTGGAGCACAAGTGTTTTACAAGCTGTTTACTGGGAGATAATGACTGGGGGAAAAAAAACGCAAACAAACACCTTGCTGTTGGATCTAGATCCTAAATCTGAACTGCTAGAATACAGAGGACACACGGGAGGGCTTTCTAATAAGTACTGTATGGGTTATTTTTCTTTCTCGGTGTAAGAAAATTCTTTTCCTCCTCTGAAAAACAGAACAGACATACCTTCCACATATTCCATGACCATGCATAAATGACGTCTTGTTTCAAAGGAGCAATACATGCTGACAACAAACGGATTTTCTGCAAATGTCAGGATATCACGTTCAACAAAGGCCTGTTGGATCTGGTTTCGGAGGATGAGATTTTGCTTATTAATCTTCTTCATGGCAAATCTTTGTCTGGTTTCTTTGTGTCTCACAAAATAAACCGCGCTAAAAAGTTCAAATGGGAGAGACAAAAAGTCTGATTAACTATTAAAAATACATTTTTAAACTAAAAAATACATTTTTAAAAAAACGGTATATATATTATATAGACTTGTTTTAAAGTCAGTAGTTGACTGTTTTTCACATTAAAGAATGATTGCAAATCTCATTTTGCTTCATAACTGGGATGAATCTCAGCCAACACAAATCAGTATGCAAACTAAAACCATGCAACTCTCCTCCACTTTCCTCTCACTCCCCCAAATAAACAACAGATATAATAGCAAATGCTCTCAGCTCAGGCAGATTTTGGGCATCCCCATTAACAAAGTATTACATATGAAACCCAGCTATGGCACAGTGCTACAAATCATTGTGACAAATGCTTATTCTGTAGGTCTGCTGTAAGGTAAATACGACTCAGACTCAGTCTTGGGAATTTTAAAACATGACACAGGCTTTTTATGAAGGTTGCTCAGAAGTTGCTCTATGGGGTGGCTCCCTCATCACAAGGTGCAAAATCCTCTGTCCTTTTTTCAGTCCCTGACATCAGCACTGATCTGTATCAGAGGCAGGTCACCAGTAGGTAACCTGAAACAAAGATCATTGCATCAACCACATGGTAGTGGTGGGACTATGATGTATCTTTACAAGCAGAATTTCCACTCGGCTGCTGGGTACAAAGTTTCCTGTAAGTCTGGTTAGATAAGGTAAAGGCAGTGAGGGAAGCAAAGGGAAAGAAAACCTCACTTGGGCAAACACTGTTGTCTTTAAAAGCTAAGGAGAAGGAATCACCCTGCTGTGAAACACTGACACAGGACATTACTGTTTCATTTCTCAAAATCCCTTGGGGCAAACTCTAAAAATGTTTGCCCTGCTTGAAATCTACTTTGTAGCATTTAATGCTTATACCACCACCACCTCCAGAATATAATTACCACAGCAGTAAGTGTTTATGGAAAGAAAGGACTCAAAGGAGAAAACGGGGGGCAGGGGGGAATAGGACTCAATTATGGAGTTTTTAAATTCAATTTATTGTCCCCATGAGGTCCACTTATCAGCATACAATTACTTAAACACAAAAAGCAACTCTTGCTTTACTATTTCTATGAAGATCTTCCCTGGAGCAGGGAAGATAAGGAGCAGGTAAAACACACTATACAATTATGAAAGTAGATGAAAACCACCTTGGACAAAACCCAAGACAAACCCGACCCTTTGTGCCTCCTACTAAGTCTCACTCCCTTCTGCCTCTCCCAAGCTGGAATACAGCCTGAGCTGAAATTCAGCTCCAGTACTCCTTCCTGCTGGCTTCATGCCTTTTGTCCTGCACCTCTTCCTACTGCTCCCCTCATACTCACTTCTCTCTCCACCCTTTCATTACAACTCTTTCCCTTGCTTTTCTTTCCCTTATGTTTTGGTTTTCCTCTCTTATTTGTTGCTATCAGTTGTCTTTCAGCCTTAGCTTCTTAATCTCCTGTAATTTCGTTTTTTTCCTGTTTCAGTCCCCCTATGCACTGCTCGAATGTAGAAAAGTAATGCCTGAAACCTCAGTCCTTTAAAAAAAACTAGTTATATGAATGAACTGAGGAGGAGCTGGCACACAGATCTTTCTCAGGAGTTTTAGACTGGACAGTATGCCAAGATGCACCTGTGAAAGGCAGATAGTACCAGAGCATATTATTACAGATTTTTAATAAATCCTCCCTGCTAATTGTGTGCATCTGTAAGATCATTACTACCATATTTAAAAATGATTAACCATTAAGTTTCAAAGACTGTTTAGCCCAGTAAATATCTGGGACACGCTGGCTATATTTTCCCAGCTGTCTAAACTGCATTCTCCAGTCTTACAGTCACAAGTAGAAAACTGTATGACTTTCCTCTGGTATTCTGTAATACCTCAGGAAAACACTGTTTATTTCAAGTGTACCAGACTCCAAAGACAACTGCAACGCAATAGTCTTCCTCATTCTTACATATGTATACAAAAAGTGCTTTTAAATTATCTTTAACATACAAAAATGTCTAACATTCTCACATCCTCCCATCATAGCAACCCCAGCAAACAGCATTTATAATTCATGAAGAAAACTATGCCCCAGCCAGCAGCATGTTTATCATTAAATGCTGCTCATGACCTTCAGTATATTATAAAGATAATTTCAAATTTAAGGATTCTTTGACACAAAAACAGTGCAGGAAGAACACCCAGATTGCCCTGTTGATCCATTCAATAACAGTGGCATGCTCTGTCTGCCTGCAAAGCCTCAACTAGAGTAGTAGTGTTGCAGTACTCCAATGGTTTCAAGTGAAGAATTTCCTTTCTCCCCCCAGCTTTCTGTTTTCATAACATGGTGACAAGAATTTCCAAAACATCCCCTAATTTCACTGTGCAAATTTCAACAGGTATGCAAGTGCTCTGTATTTTACTGATGCTGTAGTTCAACACAGCAAAAAAAGTTCACTTTTCAAGAGAAATAAGAACATTACCTTATTTCACTTCCAACATAAATCTCAGCTTGAAAAAGTATCTCCACAATACCTCTAGCTAGGCACAATTATCAAACACTGTGCACAAGTGTTAAGATGACAAAAAAAAGCTAAAATATTTAACTGGTTTCCTGAATTAGTCCAAATTAAATATTATGCAATCAATCACTCCAATCGTACAGCAATGACTCCTGTTTTTTCTCTAAATTGAAAAATCTTTAATTACTGAAAAGTCAGGCAGGCTTCAGGCCTAGTTTACAGCTCTTCAGTAACTTAAACTTTTAGAGCCATTTTACAATCCATTCTACATTCAGTGCTTAGGGCTAATATAGCCATATCGCTTGCTTTTACCCTATTTTCTAATCTATCAAAGGACCTTGAACTCCTTGTGGAGACACAGGTACTGTACTCACTGCTTAAAAATTTCACCTGATGACCAGGTGAAATTCATTCTCACAAGCAACTTCCTGGGAAGAGACTACTAAATACTGTACTAGTCTGGAATTATGTCTGTCTCCAGTGAAGAGAAGTTACTTCTGAGGCTGTGATTCATGTTGCAGCAATATGCTAAAGTGTACACATGGTTATTTAAGATCAGAATTTAAAAGCACCACTGCACCACATCATAGCTAGGCAATGTCCGTGACCAGATCAGAGTTATATGGGGGTAGGGGAAAGGCCACTTGGAGCACTGCAGCAGTCATGACATAAGCATCCAGTGCTTCTGAGCTCTGGGACAATCTGGGACAATATTAGACTTATCCCAGTCTGCCTAGAAAGAAATGAGAAGCTGGCCACGTGATGAAGAGAACATGATGGCTTTGATCCTTCTCTCACAACTGGTACTTGTCCTAGTTGTTCGAATATGTGATCAATTTTGAAAAATTAAACCACCCTTCCATACCTAACAGTAGAAATGCCTTCTATCTTCATGGAAGCTAGTAACTAGTAAGCATAGATTCAAAGTGATGAAACTGCTGTCCAAAATTCTGATGGATAAACTGTCTGGTGCTACTTAAGTGAACCTACAAAACCACACATCCCCCTCTCCCCTTCCACTTCTGAACTGGTGGCTGCCAGGCTCATGATGAATTAACCTGAGTGATGGAGTTTTATTCTACAGCTAGGTAACTTCCTTAGTCCCATTCCCACTACAGTACTATGAACAGAGTAGAGAAGGGGCAGGAATACTCACAGGTTAGGTGCAGCAGCTGCTCAAGATAACACTGCTTCCGAGTTTTTAAATTTATCAAGCAACACCATTAGCCAGTATGTCATGTACATATTGACATTACCATCCCTGTAGAAGTAAAAGCATTCCAGGCAGGACGAAAAGGGGTATCATGCATTTGGTTTAAGCAGATACATTTATAAATTGGTGAAGATGTATTGAACTAACATAATTCACTTCCCTGAGATCAAATGTAATCTTTATTTTGTTGAGCTTTTTCAGGAAACCATGCTGATATTAATTTGAGATGGACTACTACTACTACCTGCTACCTCCTGCAAGTTGGAATATGGAAAAAATGTTGCTGTGATTGCATAAAAAGTTTAAAATTTGGGAAGTATGAAAAGTTTTGACTGATTGAAAAAAGTCATATAGACAGCTTGTGAAACCCTTAACGACTTGGCCAGAATCCTACATTGTTTACTGATTCACAGCTTGTTTAACTTCTTGTATATTCCTAGCCATTCCCAAAAGCCTCATCTACAACACCTCATCTATTATACAGTCATTCAATTGCACTACAAATGAGTTTACCCAATCAATTAAAAGTAGAGAACTGCTAAGATATTTACTCAAACCTTCACATTACATTTAAACTCATCAAGTTTAGCATATCTGACAAATCTCTGCTACAGCATGCCAAGACCAACAAATGTCAAGCAGTCAAAACTTTCTATTTCACTAATAAAGGCAAAACCACCACAGCAAAATAAAAGAACAGATGGAGTTTTCTTTAATTGATTCAGAATTAAACCCGCCATTATAGCCTCAAAATAAGTAAAATATTACTACAGAATACCGAATCTTTAATAAGTCAGAGCACAAAACATGAGCAATGACATTTTTTGAGAATAAATCAATGAAGCACAGGTAGAATTCACACATCTTTAGATGATTTCAAAAAATTAGTGGCCTGGAAAAAGACACAAGGGAAAAAATAATCCTTGTAGCATAACAACAGTAACTTTTATTTCAGCTGTTTATATTTGTAAATGAACTGCAAAAAATGCCTTGAGGACAATTCATTGCTTTATATTCACATGAAACAGATATAATTGGTTTATTACACTAGATTTTGTAGATGGGTTAGAAAGCATTTAGGTTATCTTAATGTGCTCCCCTTTAAACTTGACCATAATTTTTGAGTAAATTAACCATCAACTGTACTGGTGCCAACAGAAAAAAGAAAACTCACTTAATAAAGATTTAAAAATGGTCTGTTGATTTTACAGTCTGTCCCACTTGTCTGATATACCATGGTGGAGATTTTCAAGGACACAGGTCGTTTTGAAAAAGTGGTAACCAAGAGAATTTAGTGGCACAAGCCTCCTCAACTTACAATATTCAATAGGTGCTAAAATCACTTTTAAAAGTGAATAAATACTTTTAGAAGTTTATTGTCTCACATTTCACTGAGGGTGTTTCTTTCCCTCTACATGAATTGTAAGAGGCCGTTTGTTTTCTTGTTCTTGATTTTTCTTCTAAGGAGTAATGATTTAAAAGAAAAATCCAAATCAACAAAATCTACCTTTGTTATTACTTCCTTAAGGATGGAAGTAATTGCACTCTACTAAACTGATGAGCTTTTCAATTTCCACCACTACTATCACAGTATAACCTGTCAGCCTACCCCTGTTTTTACATTTGCTAAAGACGATTCATGAACAAACTGAATACACTCTCAAGTATTAATTCTCTACCACCTTTCCTTTTCTTCTCATATTTATCAGGGTCTCATCCAATTTTTACAACATTACATTGCCAATTTTGCTTATTATTGGCTTTTGAAAGGTATTTCTAAGTGGTCATTTTCCCAGCCACAAACATGAGGGGAAAAAAAAATCATATGTGTCATGGAAGGCCATGGCTTTTCATCCGTTCTTTTCCAGTTTTTATCTCTGGTTTCAGATGGACAGTTGTCACCAGTCTGTATTTCTTAATGGCTCATTGAAGCTCCTTCTGACTGTAACACCCATGGAGCAAGAGCCACAGAACTTCTGACTTCAGGTTTCAGGCCTCACACTGCTGACTACACTATGCCCTTCTGCAGCTGCTCCCTCCTTCCCCCATCCCTCAGCAACCTAAAACTGCTGGGAAGCTGGGCAGATTCAATGACTCTTGACACCTCTTTCTCCAATGGGGGCCCACCCAACACAGTTCCTCCTATCCTCCTCCAGTAAGACAAAGAGATGAAACGAGGAATGGAAGGGACATAGCATCTGCCAAGGGAAGGAGAAAGGGGTGCAGCATCTACTGCTAATTGCTGAAAGGCTTTTGAGGTAGTGAGGTAATTGGGAAAGGCTGACATACAGTAAGCAACCAGTTTGCCTGTGGAGAAATTCTGAGAAAATTGAACAGAAGTTGACTAGTGAGCAGTTGTATTTGAATATTTACATAACTTTAATTCAAATTATACTATTTCCTTCAGGATTTTTGCTGAGCTAGGTAAACACATCTGGACACAAATAGCCTTAACACAAGTTACCATGATCAACAGTACTAAATGCCTCCTGTTCCAGAACTCAGAGTCACCTTTAACTAAATATCATCAGAGAGAGACAATCAGCCTCAGGTCATTGAACAGGCACAGAAATTCCAGTGGGTATACTGCAGGTGCTCCTTCTCCTATGTCCAAGATTTCTTCAAAGAGTGCTCAGTCGTATCAGGTCACTACTGCTTTCTAACTCAAGCAGAGGCGGCACAGAGCAGGGTCAGTCTAATGGAGTCTCTGCTGGAGAGCAGCACAGCCCTCCTCCACTGCCAAGCTCTGAGTCTTATTTGGTTGTGGGCTCCCCACCTCAAGATGGAAATCTCTCTTTTTTGAACGAATATATATCCCTCCTCTTCCTGCAGATTACAGAGACCAACAGTTCCTGTCTTAATATATTTCAATGTAGAGGAGGAGTCAAACCAGGCTCTAACAGGTAGTACTACATCAGAAGAGGTGACTAAAGACAGACACCATCACTGCACAGTACTTCCCACACATCTGGTGTTCAGGTAACGTTTGGTGTTCATTTAAAGACCAGGTTACCAAAATGTTCTCTTAGCCTTGTGGGATATCTCCAGATGACTGGCTGACTTACAACTCACATGGGGCAGTAAGCTGTGCAATTTCTAGAAACTAATAAAGTAATACCAATTCCTTAAAAGCTAACTGGTTAAAACTTAAGGATTAGAAGAGCATCCATGGAGAACACTGCTTCTCTACTTCAGGATATTTATTTCTATTTCATCAATATTTTTAGGTCAAGTAAGAACTTATTTTTATCAATCTGTCTCCCTACAAATTAAGTTTTATTCTGTCTCATATCTGCATAAACACAGGTTTATTCCAGTATTATAAAGGTGACTTTAAATTTGCCTTTTCATTTATTCAGATTTTATCTTTAGCAGGATATCCACTTCTGAAAATCTTAGTGGTTTAATATTCAGTACTTTAATTTACCGCAGCATACAGCAATTAATTATTGCCTGGCAAACTTTCCAAAAACTTGTAAACTCAAATATTAGTAACAAAACAGGAAAGCAAAATGAAAAAAGCGGCAGTGCAAACTCACTCTCACATAAAGATCCCTGAAACAATAAAATGCAAAAGACCCATCGCACTCAGGGATTACTCACCCATAAGCTCCATTACTAATCAGTTTAATTGTTTCAAAATCACTTTCCCGAGGTTTCCTCTGCAGCTTCAGTGAGGTATTAGAGCTCTTCAAAGGAAGAGATGAGAAAGAACAAAGTTAAAACAGTACTTTTTTTCAAAATCAGGTGAAAAAAAACCCAAACAAAAAAACCCAATCATCACCAGGTAAAAGCTCTGGCCAGTCAGTCACACAGTCAGCACAGAGAGGGACCAAGGGACTCCTGAAGAAAAGCTGCTTTTTCATCAGACAGGTTCATCTGCTGAACCGCAGCAAATTGTCCACCTATCTACATGCAAAGGTTACAGGCATGAGGGGTTCTGGTAATGTAGTTACTGGCAACTCTTATCTGGAGTTACGGACTCCTGTGAATCCCACAAGGCTCTCAGTGCCCATTGCCTTCCCATTTTAGTAGATCTCATATTATGGCCTGGTAGTAACAAACTGCAGATGAGCTCCTGTTCATTCAAAAAAACTTTTACACATTTCAAACTAATGTTAGGGTAAAGTGTGATATAACTTAGAATAGACTGTGAAAAGAGACAAAATGAAAGAGAAAAATATGGAAGATAAAAATGCATTATTTCTAGCTTTAGAGAGTCACTTTTATCTACTTGTCAGAACTTTTTAAAAATTGAGTTGTCCTGAATATGGCAAAACCTTTTTTCTAGTTTTAATTTATCTTCAATATGTGTGAATTAGAATTGGGGTTCAGGGAGGAAAGATGAGGGCACAGGACTCCAAATTCAGCATTACAAGCCAACAATATAGTTTTTGAATGTTTTCAAAACCTCCGAGAAGTTCCATGATCCCTATCCAAGCAGTTTGGTAATACTTAGAAGTCGAAAGTAGAGCTGGTTGGAACATTTTCAATTAAGTGCTTGCTAAAGAAAATTCAGAGCAAGATCAGTGAATATGTTAATATAATGAACTACACAGGAGGTGACAGAGAGGACTCACTAAATTGTTTAGCCCACTTGCCTGCCAGTACAGGATTTTTCCTAATTGCATATTTACTATGACTGTGAACAGTCCTGTGCTTGCAAGTTATGCTTCCTGTCACTTCCCACATATGTTTATTCCACAGCTACGCTTTCAGATACTTCCAAATATCCTGTATTTTTCATTACTAATTTCATTTCATCATCTCCCTTATTTACATTCCTTTATTACACTGCATTATCCTTCCTGGATTTCTTCAGCATTTGCACAACACAAACTTTACTATTTCAGTTTCTTAGCTAACGCACCTTAGATTCTGTTAAGCACCTCAGCACTTCCTTTAAGCCTTCTAGTTATTCTGTCTGTCTTTTCTCCAGTTTGTCAGTATCCTTCCACTAAATACTGCTTAGGTGTAATACAGTATTTTAAATGCAAATGAATGAAAGCAGCAGAGTAAGAAACACCCTTTGTGTCAATTACGGAATTATGGCTTTATAAGTGGCATTTTGCCAGAATGTCAGAAATTATTCCAATATAATATGACACGTACCAGAGAACGATGTTTTTTCTGTTACATATCAGAACTAGTTTAACAGATAACCCATGCCGGCTAACATTTGTAAATACATGTAAAGTACCACTAATCACCCACACATCTCTTCAAACCTCACTTGCTTTCTCTATCCACTTGAACTAAAAATCAACCAATAAGTTTTTAGAACTTCATCTACTCTGTTGACTGAAATCAAAGGTATAAGAACCAACTTTTAAAAATAAGAATTTAGAATAAGAGCATTTAAGTCCACAATATTCAGTGCAATCAACTCGTCCAACTCATTTTTGTTTTGCCATCCTGAGCAAACATCTGACAAAATATTACTGTAACATACCCCTTACTGTAGGCAAATATTTCCAAACACAGATTCAGAAGAATGATGCACAACCTTCCAGACTGTAAACTAACTTTCTGAATCCAGTCTATTTGCTAACTTACTCATTTCTTCCTTGTCTCTCCATTGGATCTGTTCAGAGTCTCTCACTTTGATCATTAGCTGCCTCTGTGAATGGACTGTTATAAAATCTCTTTAAAATTCTTTGTTTAATAAAACAGTTTACAAGTACTTCTAGAAGAAAAAGAAATACATTGATTGAATAGAAACAAAGAAAGCACTGGTGGATTTTGTGGTAAAGCTATTGCCACATGGCTGACACTAAATTCATGGAAGCTGAAGACACTAGGAAAATAGGTATAAAGTTTTGTTATACTTTTTGAAAGCCTTCTGCCTGCTGAGCATCATGGCATTAGTGTGAGGATTAACCAATGTTTATTCAATCTGTTTGCACATACCAAGAGAAAATAAAACAGACAGGGTTGGGGGGAACACAACACATTTTCTTTGCTCACATTCAGCAAAAGCAGCGACATAACAGGAAAGCTTACATTTACTGATTCATCCACTTCCAGAGTTTCTGCTGTCCCACTCTCACAATTAGCTAGCTGAGCTATTTCTGGAAAGAAAGATTAAAAATTTCATTTTAAACTACAGCAAATACAAAACTAGGTGAAATACAGAAAACCTGAGAAGTGACACCCTTCCAAAACTAAATATAAAATGGTGTCCTTATGTAGTATTTGCCAAGTAATTTTCAGGGCATCTCCAAGCATAGATTAAAAAAAATCCACCCAGAAAATTAAGACCTGCTATTCAGTGCCTATATCGTCTTCCACTGAAGAATTCAAATGGCCATGAAGCAATGAAGAGCAATACTGTTTCCACTGCTGAGACGTGCAAATTCCAAGATTTGTGTGTAAACTGAGCATTAAGGGAAAGACAGCACTACTCTGCTAGAACTCCTGAGGATCTCAGCCCCAAGGAGGTTAACAGTAGGCACCCTCCTTCTTGGGATCCTTTACAGTTAAAGTAAAAGCTTCTAGTTTAGACTAAAGATGGAATCCAAATATTTTTCATCTTCTACACAAAAATACTGATAGGCCTAGCAGAATAAGCTAAAAGCCCTTCTCTTAGGAGCTTATCATTTAGAGAGTCATAACACAGACAACTTCTCTGGGAAAGTACTATTTTGGGAGTCTACAACTTGACCAGATTATCCCTGCCAGGGTCAACCTATGTTGCAAAGCTCCTAAGCCAACCCTGTTCTTCAGGGGGGCAATAACTGAGAATTCATTTGGGTAATAAAAGCTAAACAGGACAACCAGTACCCAGAAGACCCCATATACCTACTTGAATTATATACATAGTTAATCATATACGCCCTACAAAGCGAAAGATGCACGTTTTATCACAATTATATGCTGGGAATCAGACAGATAAGACCACCTGAAATTTGTAAGGTCCATTTTTATCTCAGGACTGTGAATTGAATTTATGAATATGAAATATAACTGAATATTCACATAGAATATCTAAACTGGATTTTTCTTTATATTTCTATATATGACTATTACAAGTTAAATGCTGCACAACACTTACTGCAATTTTTAAAAGCAAATTAACCACATAGACAATTTTCTGTTGGAACAGCTAAAGATTTAAAAGGAGTAGCTCTCATCTGTAACCACTATTGAAAACAAAATGTATGTAAAGTGTAAGAAACAGAAGAAATTAGTACCTCACTTCAAAAGTCAAGCACATTTTTAAACCCTTAAAGACGCTAAAAACATTAAAAAATTAAGTCAATAAATGGTGAAAAATATCTCCACTGAGAACAAACAAATCTTAAAAAAAAATAAAAATTATATAGGATGAACTTGGAGTGGATTTCCCTGGGAAAAGTCACAGTTTTGTGAACATGGGTGTTTTAAAATAGAAATGTTGATGAACCTTTTATTGTATGGGAGAGAACCAAGTAAGCTGGAATAATATACTTTGACAGCCTTCTCAACTGAAATTACTTCCATAAATAGCATATTAAAACGCTATCTTTTTAAACAAACTTTTGCAAAATAACCATTATCTGAAAAATCCATATTATTTGCAAGCAGTATATAGTAATGGGATGGAACCAAGAGCCAATTTTCAAAACAGGGAGCTATAGAACCATTTTGCAATGCCTGAAGAGATTTTTAAAACTCATCTACATACCATTAAACACCTGTCCTTTTTCCTTCATTGATTTAAACCATTTTTCAACACTCATAATTCAAAATGGTAAAGATGGTAATTTAAAACACTTGGGGAAAAATTTGTCCCCAGGGAACTCCTCAGAAATGCAGCCACCACTCTCTAACTGCTGAATCTGTTGTGGTATTGCTTTCAGTACAGTATAAATTTATCTAGCATTATCTCCAAATAATGCATGCATCATTTCACCCAAAGAAAGGACAGTACAGCTATGGCAGCAAACAAAGGAGGTAAGTAGAGAAAGATCTGAAGTAGGTTGCTTTTCTCTGCAGATGTCATTGCGCAGTGATTTATACTGCTTATAAATATCACTTTTTTGGTAGTATGGCAGGAAAGCATTAACACAAATCACATGGCCTGAATTACTTGATCACAAATACACACACATATTAATCTTTAAAATGATACACAAGTTAATTCTATTGCCCAAATCTCCAACTGAATCAAAGATCAGCAATCCATACATCATACAGCTATCAGTATTTACTGACAAACCACATGGTCCATTTTTTTCCCCTCAGAAAAAAATAAAACAAACATTTCAATTATCCTGGAATGCTTTAAAGTTTATATTATATTAATAGTTAGTTTATGAACTATAATTTTAAGATGTGTCTTTGATGATGTACACTCATGTAAAGTAGTCAGCAAGAGTACTCATGTTTTTCCTATATCTCTCCCATAATAAGCTAGTAAAAAAAAAATAATCAAAGATTTTATTAGCTTAGACTCATAGATTCCTAGATTCTTGACTCATACTGAGGAACGCTAATCCAAGTGGCCAAGAAGAGTCAATCAGAAAGGCAAGGTTCAAGTAGCAGAACCAGGGTCAATGATACAAAACCCTAAACACACACTCCAAATTACGTCTTACATACTTGATCAGGGAAGAAATTATGAATTGTCGGTTTAGGACAGACCAATAGCTCACCAAATCCAGAAGACACTTGCAGAGAATTAAGATGCTTCCTGATCTTTTCCAGAAAAAAAGGGAAAACAATATTTATGTGTATTTTCCCAATTTGTCTGGCTTCCTTTCTGTACTCCAAATTCAAGCAAAAAGCATCGAAGCTGTTAATCTGTATCTCAGATAAAAAACTACTAAATTTGGATGAGGAAGTTATTCTGTGAAGATAGGAAGCAGACTAATAATAGACTTGATTTTCTTTAGGTCTGTTAATTTAGCATGAATATCAGCTATAACAATGCCAAATTTAATTGAATTAGATCTAACCAAATTCCTGACAACACTGGCAGTACTGAACTTTACAAACTGCTTTAGTTCAGCAAAAAAGAGTTAAAAACACAATATGTGACTCCTTTGATTTAACATCAGGTGATCATGCATCGTAAGAACTAGCTAAAAAAAAATTTTAGCATAGTTTTTTGCTATTACTTTGTGTTATCAAGTCCTCTCTTAGTCCTGCGTCATAACACAGAAGACAAGATAATTGTCACTAGCTAGACTCATTCTTGCACAATGGCATTTCTGCCAATTTCTTCCAAATTACAGAACTAGCACTGAACACAATGAACCCGATTTCTATTTGTCACCAGTGATAGACCATGCTCTCAGGATGGCAAAGAAGATAGTCTGACTAGGATAGAGAAGTAATTTTAATTTTTTCAACGCTGTCCTTAAAATAATCATAAAAGGCTTGGGTTGGAAAGAACCTTAAAGATCACCTTTGTCATGGACAGGGACACCTTCCACTAGACCAGGTTGCTCAGAATCCTATCCAGCCTGGTCTTGAATACATCCAGGGATGGAGCACCCACCACTTCCTTGGGCAACCTGTTCCAGTATCTCACCACTCTCACAGTGAAGAAAAATTTTGCAATGACAATACCTCCACTGGAACCCAAGTTCTCCCTACAAAAGTTTTCAACATGTACACATAAATTACCCGGAAAAATAAATGGAATGGAAGATAGTTTTCTCACAGACTAAAAGATGTAGAAGCCTGGGGCCACTGAAAAGCAAACAGCTCAGCCCAGGTTTTTTCATTTATACCTGTGGTTAGATAATATTTGATAACCATCAAATTTCAGCTAGAGTTGAAATAAGAAATTTGCATTGTCAGGCTGGAAAAATATGACTAGTATCATTGACACAATGTATTTGTGAATGATATTCAAATGGAAAAATCCTATACACAACAGGTGGCTTTTTTAACGCCTTTGAGCTTGGGAGAGTACTGACTGCGAGGGTTAGCAAATGCTTGTTCTGCTACCATCTTAACTTTCCCTTTTTCAGGCACACACAGATTATGAGAATGATAAATCACATGGAGAAGGAAGAATCTAGGAACTTACAGCTCTACCAGGAGATGCACTTACCTTCCAGAGGATCTTTATTTAAGCCCAGCTGGCTAATAATATATCGAGGGATGTCTGTTTTAATGCCCTGACCCTCTTTAGCATGGCCTTCAGCTGCTTCCAAAAGATAGTAGAACTCTTCAGGATCAAATTCCTAGAGGAAAAATAATCACCTTCATTTTCTCTGTTGAAAATGAATTCTTAGAGTCTAACTAAAACATCCTTTGTGTCTTCTACTGCACATATTTGACATTTCCCTATTAAAAACAATACCTCTTTATTCTATTACTAGTAGTCTATTAATCTATTCTGATTTTTCTATATCGTAACATACTGTAAGCAATGAAATTCCATACCATTACTTCAGAGCCTTACTTTATAGAAATAGTATGCCTTCAAAACTTCACATGATACTGAGTGAAATCACCTATAACCAGCAACAATAACATTTCAAATAGAGAAGACTATCTCCCTGCATTAGTTGCCTACAAAAATACACTACAGAAACAAACTGTAAATATATTGTACTACAATTTTTACTTCTAAATGAAATTGGAAGTATTTTTAATCACTATATATGCACTGTGTTTTATGGAAAATACAATTATATAAATCAATAGACAAAATAGTAAGTTGATAAAAAAAACATTTGAACTTCATTGATCCAATTGTTCCACATCTAGAAATTAAACATTTTCCTTTGGGAACTAACTATATTGTAACTCTCTTTTATAACATACCTAAAAAGGCAAGCCTAAACAAGCAACAAAAAGGAACCAAAAAAACAGAAATTCAAAACTGTCTATCCCCAAGTTCCTTGGAAATACTTTAATTTTACTACCTTTATAGATTATAAAAATAGGAATGCACTTAAAGGAGCAAGGAAGTTTATTAAAAGGTTTATCAGATTTTTTTTTTAGTAGAATTTCTCTCTCTACCGGCATGAATTCCTACCAAAACATCGCTTCATGGCTATTGCATTCTTCAAGATGTTTCTATAAACAGGTGCCATGCTTAACTGAGTGTTAAAACACTCATGAAACACTGATGTAACAAAACAGACTTTTTCCTCGAGTAAGTTCATCTCTGTCACAAATACCTGTGGAAGCCAGGCAGACTGCTGAGCTAGCTTCCCCGACTCTTGTTTTGTGGCCTAACATAACCCCACATGGTTTTAGTCTACATGCTGAATCACAAGGCTCCCATTCTAGATTCTCAGGCTACTCAGGACATGGAAACTCAACATCCCAACCCAGAAAAGGGCTTGAGAAATTAGGTATCATGCTTCATTTTGAAAGCATCAAAGCAGGTGCAGCTAACAGCATGTCTGAAATAAAGTATCTGTGGAATTTTCAGTTTTATAGAAACAATCTTAGTTTTACATTTATCATGAAACAATTTTCATCATCTACAGCCTACTGCCAAGGATTTACCATGAACCCATAAACTGCCAAAACTGTCTTATTTAACTTAAAAGCCTCAGGATGCTGCTAAACTGCCTAAAAATCTGAACAGATAACTAAGCAGTACATGCTGTTTCAGTCTTACTCTCCTCATCTGACTTGCCAAGCCCAACTGATTCTCTTACATGTTACTCCTTGGCACTGAAGAACCCAACAACGTGGTTGTATGCCAAGATTTCTATTTACTTTCATCATGAAAACATCATCTCTTGACCTGCTGCAGTGGCAGATATACAGCTTCTCCTCCACTTACTAGCAAGACAAGGCAATTTCAAAACAGGTAGTTTTAATCCTATGAGTGTGTGTGTGTATCTATCTATCTAAATACATTCATCTAGCTATATACATACACAGGTGTGAATAATGAGGAGCAACAAATTTCCTGATCTTTACTTCCAACTATTTAATTTTCCATGTACAAATAGAGAAAAATCTTTCAATATTTGCCAGCAGCTCTTGCTGTCATGAAACTGTAAAATCTTTATTCATTTGATTATCAGGTAAATTAAAATAGGAATTCACATGCCATGAACAACTGAGCCAAGACCACCATCAGAAAACTCACAGCTTTACTGCATATCTGAAACTTCTTGTGAAAAAAAAGTCAGATTTATTTTCTACAACTTCATGAACTTTCTTACAGAGGCTGAAGTTTTTCATACCTAGTATCTATTTCAGACAGATATTCTAAAATATCAGCCAGTATTATTCAAAAGTTCCCATAAGGGACACTACAGACTTTGTTCCTGTAAGTTCACACGATTCCAGTGTTGTTTATGGAGTAGGCTTAACACCCTCTTGCACGAGAAACGTATTATTTTGTGACAGTATGCCTAAATTTGTTCAAGCTGCCTGTATCTGTAGGAACATATGGTGCGGGGTTTTTACATTCCAGTATAAATCTCCTGAACATCCTGTCTGAATTGAGAACACTTGGAGCAAGCTGTGTTGGCTTTCCCTGCCATTGCTGCTCTGAAACTCTGAACCACGAGACACAATCACTTCTGGTCTTTGCAGCACAGTCCTTCAACTCATGCATAACATGCATACTGCATATGCACTCTACTTGAAGGATAAGGCAGAGCAAGTAGCCTACAATAAAATCCCAGTCACAGAAACTGGGAACTAAGTGAATAGAGATTTGGACTAGATCCCTATAAAACTCAGCACTTAGGAAAATGAACCAATAGGTAAATAGGCCACCAGGAGAGAACCACAGAATCATCAAGGCTGGAAGAGACCTATAAGATTATCCAGTCCAACAATCCTCCCAACACCACTTTAACCCCTAAGCCACTAAACTATCACCCAGTGCCAGATACAGATGCCCCTTGAACACCTCCAGGGATGGTGACTCCACCACCTCCCTGGGCAACTTATTCCAATGCCTAACCATCCTAACAGTGAAATTTTTTTTTCTAATATCTAATCTGAATCTTCCTTGTCTCAAGCTTAAGGCCATTTCCTCTTGTCCTCCCACTGAAGGCAGAGAGCTGCCCCCACCTCACCACAACCTCCTTTCAGGTGGTTGTAGAGAGTGCTGAGGTCCCCACCGAGCCTCCTCTTCTTGAATTAAACAGTCCCCGTTCCCTCAGCTGTTCCTCATGAGACACATTTTCTAGACCCTCCACAAGCCTCGTTGCCCTTCTCTGGGCATACTCCAGCACTTCAATTAGAAAGCTAATGAAGAACGATGATGCTGAGGGCAGGGGTTAGTGGGAAAAAGCCAGTAAGCATGGAAGGGAAGGATATTAAGCATCATTAACAAGTGTTGGTCTGTCAGCCTTCCAGATGTGTTTAAGGGCATTTTTGGATGTGTGATAATAGAGAAGGATGCAGACCAGAGGGAAAAATGTAGGGGAAAAAAAACATATGAGAAATTGGGTTATGTGGATAAAGGCTATATGAACCCTGTGAGTAGAGCAGGGAACATCACACTAGACACGGAATAAGCTTTTTAGGGCTCAGGAAGAAGCAGTAAAACAAGTTTGGATACAGTGGCAGAGGCAGGACATGCTATGGTGTTCTCTAAAACCTGCCTTTTTGTTTTGTTTTTAAACTTCTCTTTCATGCTGATTCATTTCTTCTGAACTGCAAATCATGAACAAAATGCAACTGGGAATACTGAGACATGGTGTTTCCAAAACAAAACAGACAGCTCTCAAAATGCCCATAGCTGAACGAGCCAGGTTGTGGATTAACTGTGCCACAGATGAAGGGACACAGTACAGAGCCAAAATCAGGTTGGAAAGACTTACTAGCTCAGATCCAGTGCCACAAAAATGCAGTTATGACAATTTCAGGCATAACTTGAGTCTAGCAGCAGGTTAGTGGCTCCCACATAAGCCTTGCCTGCCTCAAACAGCTGTACAGAGCATTGACACTGTGATCTTGGTATTGGCAGGCAGAGTGGCTCAAAGTCAGCTTGGGCTGCCTGCCAGGCCTGTTGGACTCAGGCTGGCTATTACATGGTATTCGGGTGTCTGCACCATCCTCCTGAATACATTGTGTTCTGCAAGCATTTATTAGTTCCACTGAACAACTGAAGCACACTGGCTCTGTGCGCAGGAGCAACTTCCCGCACCTGAGCCATCCCAGCTCCTGCAGCATGGATGAGAAAAGCAGAGACGCCCACACAGCTCACACAAATTAATGCAGTCTGACAACATTGGTGCTATGCTCATGCATAAGTAAATAAAGTCTTCTGCTCCTTCTGGTTCCTAGTATAATGTCAACTACCCATATATGCAGGCAGCCTAATCCGTCTGCTGTTATTTTCCCCAGATCAAGTACAGCAGAGCTGACTTCAAGCCGCTTAGAGCTCTGGCAGCTGCTAAGTGAAACAAAATTATGAAACTGGTAAGAACAATGGGAAGAACACCAATTACAACTCAGGAAGTCTTCCCAAGAAATAATGAATTCTAACAAGCCAACAGAAAAACCCAATTGGTTCCAAACAGCAGCTTCCTTAACTGATGAAAAGGGTTCTATACCATAGTACCTGCAATAGCAAGGAAGCAAACAAAACTGCAGGAAAGCCCTGACACTCCTATGTTCCTGAAATAAAAGTGAAAGGGATCCCACCAACAATGAAGTCCTACCCCACTGTTTGACATGTTCCAAAAAAAGTTTTTAAAGGGCCTTGAATACTAAACCAGAAATTTCCTACACTAGCAAGTGAAAAGTACTACTCATAATAAGCATGACCTTACCAAGCATTCCAGTAAGCGAGCAGGACGAGCAATAACTATCAGGATTTTCCGAACAAGTTGTTTAATAAATGCCATTTCTCCACTCTCTGATCGCTCTTGGGCCTAAAAGATAAAAATAAAGTGATTTTAAACAAAATCACATTCAGTGCACTGCAGGAAAGTATGTATGATATTTGGGACACCTCTGAGGGTTTGAAGCATGTACTTGATACAAACAGCACTTCAAGTTCAAGATGCCAGCAGAGATAACAAGGATCTGAGCAACACTAATTTTAAAATAAAGTAACCCCATTTCTACAATTCTAACACTGTAACAACAAAATAAAAGTACCTATAATGGACACATACCTACGTTTTTTTTGCTTGTTTCTTAAGCTTACATGGTATTATTACCAGTTTTGCAAAAGGGACAAAATTCAACACAACACAGATCCCTACATGTAGCTTGTGCCTCAATTTGTTAATAATTTTAGGATGAAATGAAAACTAACCTAAATAATATTAAAAGACACAAGCAACATTCATGCCAAATTGATACTGATTTCCCATAGTCAGTTGTCATAGTGAAATGACAATGACATTTGTGAACACATAAAAACTACACTTGCAGAGAGGCTCCATGTAGAGGTACATGTAGATAGGAAGACAACGAAAACTGAGATCTACAAAGATTACCAAAAATGGGGGAAAACGTTATAAAAGAATACATTCAGAAAAAGTACTTCTAGAAGGCTTGATAATATCTGCACAATGGTCTGTGCTGAATTTCAAATTTCTTTAAACGCTTTGCTCTAAGAACAAATTACGTAATTTAAGAATGCCAATGAATGCAAGGAAACAGTATAAACATATTAATAGCTCTTCCCTCAAATATCAAAGCATTTCTTTGTTCTGAACAGTAGAAGCTGCAGACTTAAATTTCTCATCATCTCTTGCTTATTGAAAACCACAAAGAGAACTAAGAAACTGACACTTAAAAAAATAATTAATATGGACAAATAAGTACTTTTCATATAACACATTATATTTTTTATTAAAAAACAGGAAGCTATGAATACAGCTCTTAACATAAGTACCACAATTTTAAAAACCATCAAATATCTGAGATGAATTAATTCGTAGAGTTTAAAAAAGGAAAAAAGAAAACGGCAGAAATCTAGCACTCTGCAACAGATTTCAAAAGAACCTTGATTGGATAGAAGCATAACTCTGAACATTATCAACTAAGTCCAATAAAACTCTTTTGTAAACAAAAGACCTGCCTATTTTAACCACTAGCAAAATTTAAAGCATGTCTGTAGAGTTTTGTGAACAGTTAAGTGCATAAGTGAACAAAATTTCAATACATATTACATTTAAGATGGATGGAGCAGGAAAACATTCAGGTCCACTTGACCTTGACCTCAGAATTATAAAAATGCTGGCTGAACCAAGCTCCTCAAATGTCAAGGGAGTCTTCCCCTGGTTACGCTTAGTGCCAAGTAGCTGCAGGAAATGCAACTTTCTACTGATCATTGCAGCTGAGAACTAACAACAAATAAATTGCATGAATCCATTGCACAACTAATTGCCCAGAACCAAGTCATGCAAAGAAAAAGTTTTTGTACTGTCATATTATGCCGTTAACAAGTATGCAGTGGACTCAAAGGTCTGAATATTTTAAGGTATAATGTCTTTGCAGAACAGGAAACTTTTTCATAATATAGAATTAGCATCATAGAACATGACAAAATGAGCATTTTGGTAATTTTTTTAATAATGCACTGCTTTATATGCAGATTGAAGAATAATTTGCTGGAGCTTTTTTTTTAGTGGGTTTTGGGGGAGGTGTTAATAGTGAACATATACACTGAACTTCCCTAAATATGTAGCCATTTTAAAGGTTATACTGTTAACAATGATAACAGTGGTTCAGTGAATCTTAGCTTAGACATGCTTCCTTGTATTTTGACATTATCAACTGGCCAATTATGCCTACAATTTGGCATCATAAAAGTATGATCGTTTCACAAGAAGGTCACTGGTTCAAAACCTCCTCTTGACTAGCAAGCAACCTCTATGTACTTTTAATGTTTTAAAAAATAGGGTTTCAATAATCCAGAAATAAATCACTGATGTCTTAGGTTTTGCATTGCTGTATGAAGAGAAAAACTTTAAAATACACCAGTTGCAGAAATCCTATTTACTCAGTAGAAGTTAACAAACAAGCAGCACAGGAAAAAAAAACAAACCAAACCAAAACCTTTAGCAACTGCTTTTGCATTCTAAAGAAAACAGAAAACATAAATTAAGATGGCCATCGCATCTTAACATATCAGTTGGAAAATTTCAAGTTAATATCAAATCTGCTGGTCTATCAGATTAACTTTGGTTTATAATGTACTATCAGATCCCACACAAACGAGTATATTACATGCCTCACTCATTGTTTTAAAAATGATACATTAATAAACTGCAGCGACTTATGTCAAGTGCATTTGTTAAATTTCAAGTTCTTCATAATTCATTTAGCTGGTCATTCTATGAAAGTTTCAACACTTTTAGAAATTACATTATTTCTGTTAACAAACAGTTCAATTACAAAAGGAATGTTAGAAATAATAAATAATTAATTAACCTCTTGCTAATGAAAAGCTAGGGGTTGTTGACTGCTTTCTCAACACAGCAGGCAATCAGCAGGGTTGATAAAAAGCAAAGTGTGTATGTTTCCTCATTTATTTACAGTAAATTGAACAGCAAGCATTCTCCTTTGGGGCTTATGCACACACCTCTGTAAGCAATTTATAACTTGCAGTGCTGTTGTTTCTGAAATCTTTACAACCCATCTATTTCAGACCAGCATACTAGGATGCCTTATCATTTCTGCAGTGGTTATTATGTAGACTAAAAGAGATATGAATACAACTTTGACAACTACTTGAGTGAAGAGTCATGATTCATGACACCATTCAAGACAACTCTTAGGCAAACAGATTTCACCCATTTTTCAAGCAAACATAACAGTCTCATGGCTCATACCTCCTGTAGCAATTTGTCTAATTTCTGCTGTAACTCAAGGAAGTATCGTGATGTGATGAGGCCCTGGTGAGATTTATCCAAACAATCTCGAGCCAATTCTGTGATCTGATGGTGGGTAAAACTGAGAACTCCATCTGCCAGGGGAAGGATGTTCTCTGGAGAATGATTTGTTATAATGTCCTGAAGCCTCTCTTCCATCTGAGCTGTGGCCTATAGAGAAGTAGTTATGCAATACATTAAATCAGCTTTACAAGAAACTAACAGCCTAAAAGCTTATTTCTTATTCTAGAACATTTCTGTACTGCCTAAGAATTTACCCAGCTGGAATGCATGAAATGACTGATGCCAAAAAAACAAGTACACTGAAAGACGAAGTGACAGATGACACTTCCCCACATTACCAGTCCAGAAAAGCAACAGCCTTATTGTTCAACTATTCAGCTCCTCCCCTTGTCTGCAACTGGTGATTAACTGCGCACTAATCTTGTGATGATCACTAAAGAGAACCAAAGGAGCACCCATAACTGTGGGGAGGGAGGGAAGGAGGGAGAGAGGGAGAGAGGGAGAGAGGGAGAACTTGTGCGGTCTCCTTTGTTCTGTTAAAACTGCAGATACTACAGACGAGAATATCCTCCTTCCTTTCATAAAGATTGTTCCACAAAAATATTATACTGGGCAGTTTGAATGAACAACTGACTAATTAAAAGCACCACAGGCTCACAGGTTCTGCCAAATATGTCTGGAAGTTCCCAGATGTCTGCAGATTTTACAGAACCAACTGTCTGGTTCTCACAGAACTGCGGATGCCTTAAAAAAAACCCCTCAAAGATATTCTTATTATTAAAAAGTAATTCCATACATCTTCATTCATACCTGAAACTGAGATGAGTGAGTTGTTCACACTTCAGATTGTTGCTCAATTGCTCTGAAAATCCTGACAAATCTCTTTTCGTATTTATAGGAAGAAATACAAAGAAATTTCTTCCTTTTTTACACACACACATTACCTTTGGGAACCTTTCTTTGTAGACATGGTTCATCATAATTATTTCATTGTCACAGCAAGCAGGAGAACGTCCAGGGCTGCAAGTAAAGTAAATTATCCCTTTACACTTGTCTCAGCATGAACTTCAGTACAGTTATTATATTTTTGTATGATTTATTTGTAACAGAAAGCACAAGCTTCACTGGAAAGGTCCATTCTCTCATCAGTGGTACACTTGGTTCCTTTCTCCTATTTCTGTCAAAATCCTCACAATTATTTAATATACTTAACATCTAACTGCTAACTATGTTATTCTTACTTTGTACATACATTTCAAGACAGAAGCAGTTTTGCAACACCTCTGAACATCCTCTTTTTCTCAGAAGGGCAGCGGAGATGTATTTAACTGTTAGTTATGGTTATACCTGCTTAGATACAATCAAAATAGCATGATCTGACCAAGAACTCTAGCAGCTACAAGAGAAAAAGTCAGCAATGGGTTTGTTTGGGTTTCGTTTGTTTTTTTAAACAGATAATTTAAAAAAATAAAATCAAAACAATCTATTTTGAGTCTGACTAGCAGATAAAGGTAGTAACTTCCTACAAATAATGTCATACATATGCATGAGTCCATCAAAGCAAGGGCATTGTGCCTGTATACAAAGCACAAGACTTTGATGAAAAGAATCCAGAAAAGATACTCATCAATTTGGCTAACCTACAAAACTACTTTTTGCTAACATGAGACTCACTGTCCACTACAAAGCCCTTTAAAAAAATCTAAATCTGAATTTCCTGTGTTGGTGAACTGGCCCATGCAGTCTGGCCTAAAAGATGTGGAGCAGGAAGAGGACCCAACAAAGGGGGCAATCCTCTAGGAGTGACTTTATCATAATACATTCATAGGGGTTTCTTGCATTAGCAGAAGAATTTAAATTTTTGGGAAGGAGGAACCTCAATCCACCCCACTTCTACTACTTTGATATCAGGGCCAGCAAGAGACGCCCAGAGCCTACAGGGAGATCACAGGTTAGCAGGAGAGCACTTGAACAGCAGCACAAGGAAATCCAGCTACTTCAAGCAGTAAGTCAGCAGTATGTTCATCAAGGCTCAACTTAAGTACCTCTATGCAAACACACAGAGCATGGGGAATAAAGAAGAGGCATTAGAAATGCACACATGCCTGCAGGGCTACGGTCTTACTGGCATCACGGAGACGTGGTGAAATGGCTGCTATAACTGGCCTGTTGGAATGGAAGGATACAAGTTCTTTAGGAAGGACAAGCATGGGAGATGAGGAGGGGATGTCATCCTCTAAGTCAGTAACTAGTTGGAGTGCATGGAGCTCTGCCTATGGACAAATGAGGAGCTGAGTGAGAGCTCATTACAACACAACAGGGCAGAAGCCATCCATGAGGTTCCTGGAATGTGCTGCTGATAACTTCTCCAAGCGATATAGAGGTCAATGAGGATAGGTGCTATGCTGGACCTTATTTTCACCAACAAAGTGGGGCTGGTGGGGAATGCGAAGCTCAAGCGCAGCCTGGGCTGCTGTAACCATGAAATGGTTAAGTTTGCAATCCTTAGGGCAGCAAAGAGAGCATACAGAAAGCTCTGGCCTTCAGGAGAACAGGCTTTGGCCTCTTCAGGGCTCTGCTTGTTACAGTACCATGGAATAAAGACCTAGAGGGAAGAGCAGCCCAAGAGAGCTGGTTGATATTCAGCGGTCACCTCCTCTGAGGTTAGGAGTGATGCATCCCAATAAAGAGGAAGTCAGGCAGAAATGCCAGGAGGTCTGTCTGGATGAACACAGAACTCCTGGACAAATTCTAACACAAAAAGGAAACCTACAAAGGGTGGAAGCAAGGATTGGTAGCCTGGGAGTAATACAGAGAGAATGTCTGAGCAGACAGGCATTGGGTTAGGAAAGCTAAAGCCCTGATAGAATCAAATCTGGCCTGGGAGGTCAATGGCAACAAGAAAAGCTTCTATAGGTATATCAGTGATAGAAGAAACAGATATAGAAGAAAGACTAAGGAAAATGTGGGCCCTCTCCTTCTGGAAATGGGAGACCTGGTTACCTGGGACATGAAGAAGCTTGGGGTACTTTACGACTTTTTTTCCTCATTCTTCACTGGCAAGTGCTCCATCCACTTTGCCCAAGTTGCAAAAGGCAAAGGCAGGGACTGGGAGATCGCAGAATCACTGGCTGTGGGAGAAGATCAGGTTCAAGACCTCAAAAGAACCTGAAGGTGCACAAGACTACGGGATGCGGTATAAGGCATCCACAGGTTGTGAGGAAACTAGTGAAGGAAGTGGCTAAGCCACTATCCATCATATTTGAGAAGCTGTGGCAGTCAAGTGAAGTTTCCAGTGACTAGAAAAGGGAAAATATAACCTCCATTTTTAAAAAGAGAAATAAGGAAGACTTGGAGAATTACAAGCCAATTGTTCTCATCTGTGTGCCTGGCAAGATCATGAAGGAAATGCTCCTGAAAACTACGGTAAGGCACATGGAAAATATGTGATTGAAGCCAGACAACTGGCTTCACTAAGAGCAGATGATGCCTGACGAATCTGGTGGCTGTCTATGATGGGGTTACAGTGTGGGTGCAGCAGGGAAGAGCAACTAATGTTATCTACCTGGACTTGTGCAAAGCATTTGATACTGTCCTCCACCACAACCTTGTCTCTAAACTAGAAATACATGGATTTGATGGACGGAGTTCTTAGCGGATAACAAATTGGCTGGATAGTCACACTCAAACACTTGTGAACAGCTCAGTGTTCAAGAGGAGACCAGTGAGGAGTGGTGTTCCTCAGGGGTCGGTATTGGGACTGATGCTGTGTAACATCTTTGTCAGGGACATGGCACTCGGATCGAGGGCACCCTCAGCACATTTGCCAAAGACACCAGGCTGTATGGTGCAGTTGACACGCTGGAGGGAAGGGAGGCCATCCAGAGGGACCTTGACAGGCTTGAGCACTGGGCCCATGTAAACCTCATGAAGTTCAACAAAGCCAAGTGCAAGGTGCTGCACCTGGATTGGGACAATCACAAACACGGATAGAGGCTGGGCACAGAATGGACTGAGAGTAGCCAGGAAGAGAAGGACTCAGGGGTGTTGGTGGGCAAGAAGTTACAAATAACCTGGCAATGTGTACTCGCACCCCAGAAAGACAATTGCATCCTGGACTGCATCAGAAGTAGTGTGGCCAGAATGTCAAGGGAGGTGATTCTCCCCCCTTATTCTGCTCTACAGAGACCCCATCTGGAGTTTTGTGTCCAACTCTGAGGTCCTCAGCACAGGAAAAAGACAGACCTGCTGGAGCAAGTCCAGAACAGGGCCACAAAGATGATCAGAGGGATGGAACACCTATCCTATGATGACAGGCTGGGAGAGTTGGGGTTGTTTATCCTGGAGAACAGAAGACTTTGGGGAAACCTTACAGCAGCCTTCTAGTACCTACAAGGTACTCTAGGGGGTACAGGAGGGCCTATAAGAAAGCAGGAGAGGATTTTTACAAGGTCATGTAGTGAGACGACAAAGGGTAATAGCTGCAAACTGAGGGCAGGCTTGGATTAAATATTAGGAAGAAATTCTTTACTGTGAGGGTGGTGAGATACTGTAACCCAGAGAAATTGTGGATGCCCCATCTCTGGGAGTGTTCAGGGCCAGACTGGATGGGGCTTTGAGCAACCTGGTCTAGTGGAAGGTGTTCCTGCACATGGCAGGGGGGGTTGGAACAAGATGATCTTTAATGTTCCTTCCAACTTAAATCATTCTGTGATTCTATAACTGGCTCTGGCTTTCTAAATGGTCAAAAATGAACACTAAACTTTGTCTCAAGATAATCATAATGGTGAGTCCTTTTACTGATATGGACAATCTGTTACAGATGTTCACAGACAAATCCACTAAGACAGCATAGGTACATAAATTCAGAAAGGGAATGCTACAATCAGATGATTAATTACTAGGTCATCAAGACAGTGTCTGCAGGTTAGTTGCCTTCACATTAAGACCTATCTTAACAATATTTACCACTGAAGTAAGTCATGATCAAAACTAGAGTAAGTATTTAAAAGGACTAATCTGAATTCAGCCTCAGTTACATACTTCTGTATGTAAACACCTTCAATGTACAAAACTATGATGCTCCATAATATGTGGATTTAGATCCAACTCCTATTTGCAGATATACAAACTCACCTGAGACTTCGGGACCGAGGGCGCATTGCAGTGGTCCTGCATCTGTTATCACTGGCAATGCTCTCAGTGGTACAGAAATGTTTAGACAAAAAATGTAGTTCATCAGGTGTCGGTTGGTACGGTAACTGATGTAGTTTCTCTTGGGATGAGCAGGATGACTACAAGAGCAGAACAGAACACAAGCTTCTATTAGAGTGAAAAAAAAACATTTTGAAGACCACATTTGGTGCTCATAAATAAAGTCATATTATTTAAAAACTACAGTTACTGTTTCTCATGCCTGACTACCAATTTAAAGAAGAAAATAAGTAATTAGCCTCAAACTCATGAACTATACATAAAGTATTAAAAAAACCAAAACTCTAGTCCCAGAAGGAAGAGACATTGCATTTCACAAGTTTAAATTTCCTAGGGCAAAGGTGACATCTGATGTCAGTAACAATCAACAATACATAATAACAGTTAAAATGGAGTCTGCTGAAAATTAGTTACTGGAATAGTGTAAGTATGATAACTGTAGAATACAACTTACTGTCACAATGCCAATTGTAAATCTTCACAATAAAGGTATGCCATTAACCATATTTAACGCATTACTAATGCTTTTAAAAATAAAATTAAATACAATATAAATTCTTGATGAAAAATTTCATATGCTAATCTTTTCTAAAAACGTGTACATTGAAAAATGAAAGAACTTAATACACTTATCAAGACAGGATATATGGCTGACAAAAAGCGAAAGCCATCCACTCAGTAAAAAACCAGAGGATACAGAGAGGTATGAAATTGGAAGTGGTACCACAATAACTACCCTTGCAAGATTTCATGTATACAGCTGCTTTGCATGAGCAGTGCAGATCATCATACTATTATATTTTACTGTCTTTTATGCACTGTGGCTAGCTCCCTGAGCCATGCTAGATGCTTGGAGGGTAGAACTTTGAAATTTCTTCTATGATCCGGGATCTGATACCCTTGTAAAGAACACGAACATAGTTCAAGACATTACAGGCAGCTTTGTTAATGTGGACTGACAAATGTAGACAAGAGAAATGATCTATTGTTTCTGGTACCAAAACTAGTTTCCAAGATAGCTGATTCTCAAATATTCTTGTATGACTGCACAAAGCTGCCTTGTACCATGCAGACATTACTTTTATTTTGCCTGCAGTAGGGAAAAAGATTAAAAACTTGGACATCTTTCTGGAGCTCTTTAGTCTCCAGTTGATTTTTCAAGAAAATTAATTTCTTCTGTGTATCAATTTTCACGTGCAGATTACTGCTTATCTGACTTCTCTGGAGGCAAGAGTTTCTTTGCTGTATCATTTCTAGTGAGGGAAATCAATAACTTTCGTACTGTACAAATACTGCCCTACTAACCTACGGTTAGTAGGTAATATCCAGGCTGGTAAGCACAGAGACTATGAGGTCTTTTTAATCTCCTGGCAACTTGTGTGGTAAAGGCTGAATATATCCTAATTCTTAGAAGCTCAAGAAAGTTTTCTTATTACACTAAATCTCATTAAATCATCCCTTAAAAGCAAAAAAAGAAGAAAACTGGTGGAAAAGGTTAAGCAGGACTGGGCTACAGGGGAATGTTTCACCACATCAGAACAAGCTGAAGTTAGCAAGATTGTGTTACCTCACTTTGCCGGGGGCTAAGAAAGAAGCACGCACATCAGGAATTTACCACAGTTCGAATGACAGGTAGTAACTTGTCAAGTTACAGTAACTCATGCATGGAATTCTGCCTTCGCACATTACCATGCATCATTCAGTACACAGCATAACTAAGTTTTTTCTTATCTCACACTAGAGCAGCTTGTTGCAGTTAACCTCACAGCATAATTCCTACAGCCATGCTCTGTAAGATCAAAAATACTCTAGCACAGGGAAATTTCCCAATAAAGAACATCACAGATGTCTACTTCTATAAAGTCATTCTCTAACTCTTCAGTTTCAAGGGATTCTGGGAAGATCAGTAGGAAAATAACTCATATCACACTTTCCCTCAAAAAAGGTATCACAGAGTTTAGATCCAACAGGATTGAAGTGAGAATCTTCCTAACGCCAACCACTCTCAGTTGTATCAGGACCATTGAAGGCATAAAGTGCATTTTCTTGGTGATCTGAATTCTGATCTCAACACAAATGCAAATTCTCACAGCAAAATTCTTTAGAAAATGAGCTGCCCTGACATTCTAGAATGCCTGCTCCAAAAATCACACAAGCCTTAAAATATTTTTAATATGTACAACCACAGTGCATTATGGAAATGCAAACTGTTCTTCCAACAAAGAACTGCAAATTTGCAGCCAATACCAGCTAAAGCAACCCCAAAGTCTCTTTTTCTATCTCCTTGTCCTACTTCTCATCCCAATAAGCTTCCAAGAGTATAATCTCCTGGTAAAGATATGCAACTGTGTATTCTTTCAATTTATCAGTTTTATAGACTTGCTCTTCTAGAAGACACAATCATCTCAACTGTATCTCATAACTGGCATGATCTGATCCAACTTTGCTGGTATATGACACACTACAAGCTTTTTTCAATTGAATAATTTAGCAGAAGATATTTTAATTTCCACTTTGTTGTGAGAACTGGTATATGTGGTACTAGCACCACTTCTAAACCCACAATTATCCATTAAGTGGGTAATTCCATCAATCTCTTCACTTTCAATATTGAAAAAAAGATAAACAGGCTAACAAGAAATAGTGAGCTACAGTCACCTAAGAATAACTGTGGTAACTACGGACACTTCAGCCCTGCTTTGACTTTCAGTTGCATGTAAAGAACAAAGTTCTGCTCTACTGTGATGTGTAAAAACTATTTCTGCTCTCTGGTTAATACATGTCTAGATGAATGTGAATTTTATTTATATACCACTGAAACAGGAGTGTTCTGTATGTACCCTCAGGCTGTTGTATGAAGTGATCTCTCATTGCCTCTAAGAATTAGTAATAATGTGGAGGAGGCTGCACAGTGCTAGCTCTTCCAGATTCTGAAAAAGTATATGAAACCCATTAGATGGGTGCACTTCTAGCTTTGATTTCATGATTCACATAAGTCATCCAGTCAGTAAAAGAAGAAAGTGAAAAACATCTCTACTAAGAAGTGAAGAAATAGTGACTAGATTTAGAATTCAAAGGTTGTCCCAGTGCTTTTGCAGGGCTCATAAGCATCAGAGGATTCTAGGGCAAAACAAAACAAAAAACTAACTGTGAGATACTGTAGATAACACAGTTATGCACAACACATTACAGCCTAAGAACCACCCAAGACCCCCAAAGCTTTCTGACCCATTTCCAGAAAAGTCTGGAAGAATGGACTGCACACGGTAACTAATTTACATAGAAAGCACAAAACCTGCCTTCAGGGTGGGGAAAGCTTATCTATAAAAAGGTACCCCCCTCCCAAGCCCAAGGACACCCCCAGAACCCAGACATCCCATCAGCTGGGCTGATGCTGAAAGCAGGTCTGGTGATATCTTTCACTTTCTTTTTTCCCATCTTTCTTTTTTTTTCACCATACCCCTTTATCCAAAACCCACTGCCATGTGCTTGTATAGTAGGTCGGGACTAATATACCAATTTCCACACCAAATGTGTAATTTACTAATAAAACTTTGAGCTTTTTGTGAACCGTCAGACTTTTCTCATTTCTTTTGACCCAGAGCATCTACAAGTCTTGGGTGTTCCTTTCCCCTTAAGGGTGGGACATCACAGATACATATGGCATGAATCTCTACTGCTGTTTTCTTCAATAAAATTCAAATGTATTTATTGGAAAAACATTATTTTCACAAGTCAGAAAATGTTTGTTCAATGCTATGGAAGACATCTATTTAATATTTAATTTTATCTATTTAATACACTATGTTTAGTCAGGAAAAATCGTGAGATAAGTCAACAAAGGTATATTACAGAAGTTAAGGTAACTAAGTCCATAAATGACAGTGCTATACTTTTTTGTAAGAAATGCAAATACCATGTAAAATTGCTTCACATTCCCAGATGACGACAGTATCTAGTAAACTTAAGTACATGAATTAGAATTACCATTTTAAAATTGAAGATGACAAAGGAAAAGCTGTGAATATGGACAGAAAATTAAAACTGTGTTTTGGTTTGTTTTTGACACAGCTTTTAATTTCATTTCTAGTACAAGTCTGTTTCTTATAACAACGATGTTTCTATGGCTATTACTTTTATCTGATATAACCTCCTTTACAATATATTTTAGGTGAAGAACACAGCACACTTGATCTAGTCCCCGTGACAGGTATACAAATATGCCCCATGGAAAAGTGGTTAAGGAATTAATGTGAAACCAAGGAATTTACTTGGCAAAAGCAAGATCTATCCACAAAGGAAAGCACACGTCAAAAATCAGTGATGCTGAGGAAAAGTTCTTGAGATACAAGAAAAGGTTCAGTTTGGTTTACAACAGATAGAATTGTCTTCCCAGAAGTCTTTGTGGACAAAAATATAATAACAGAGACTGAGGGGAGACCTCATTGCAGTCTACAACTTCCTCATGAGGGGAAGAGGGATGGGCATTGATTTCTTCTCTGTGATGACCAATGAGGGGACCCCAAGGGAATGGCCTGGAGTTGTGTCAGGGGAGGTTTAGGATGGATATTAGAAAGAGGTTCTTCACCCAGAGGGTGGCTGGGCACTAGAACAGGCTTCCCAGGGAAGAGGTCACAACACCAAGACTGACAGAGTTCAAGAAGTGTTTGGACGATGTTCTCAGGCACATGGTGTGACTCCTGGGATGTGGCCAGGAGTTGGACTTGATTATCCTGGCGGGTCCCTTCCAACTCAGAATATTCTATGATTGTGATAACATAAAATGATCATGTTTCATCATTGTACAGAATGTTTAACACAACTGCTTCACAAGAGAAACAGACCAAACCATGGGAAGAGAAAGCCTACTTTATTGTAAAAGAAACAGTCTAAAAAAAAAAAATCAGGTATCACCTGTTCAGTAGTAATACATATCATTCATAAAACATAAAAACAAGGCTAAATATATAAAACATTGAAGAGCCACAGCTGGATCTACACAGTCCAAGCCTTTAACTGCAGAAGATGCTACGTAACTGTCAAGATGTCAACTATTTGCTATTTCTGAAGAAGGCTTCCTCCACAACTCTATTGCCCCAGTCTCTCAGGTGTGACTATCACAACAAACAGCTTAGTTCCAGGCTGTAACACAGAATACGACGTCCAGGTTGTACTCCTCTGCAGAATAGAGATGAACAAGACATACAGACTGATATTTCTCCCACTGCCCAGCTCCTAAGTATTGAAGCAGGATATCACGCACTCCTGTGGCATGTATCACAAGTCAAATTGTATATGTATAGCAGTGAGGCTGACAGAAAATCACATCGAAACAATGGCTCCAACAGGCAAAAATTAATAAGTCAGACTTATCTCATTATGTGTACTTCATCCCATCTTAAGACAGCAGTCTAACCCAGGACGGATGAATCATATCATAGAGTAGTTTTTTTATCAAGGCAGCCTCATTTAAGACTTGATACCTAACTACCATACGGTTAAAATAAGGCAGATCGAAAGGGGGCAGTTAAACATTACTCACTGCCAGAAACTATCTCTAAGCAAAGCACACATTGCCTAAAGTTTTCTCCTATTTCAGTGAAGTAAAGCAGTTTCACATCACATATTAATTCCAAGTCTATTAACTGTAACAAAACCTACATTGAAGCACGTAGGAGAAATCCACCACCACAGCAAAGTGGATACTTACAGAAACAGTTGAGCTGGGTGTATTTGTACCATAGCCAGAAGAAGGGAGGGAAGCCAAAGACCAGCGGCGACCATCAGTCCTGTTGTGAAATCAAGGTTAGTCAAATGAACACTGCAGTATCCTAACACAGAAACATCTGTGGAAGTACTACTGTGCAAAATTGCATTCCAAAATCATGATGCAAACAGGGTTTTTATAAACAGTATACTTTCACGAGGGACCACAATAAACAAGCATTTACCAAGGATGACTTAGGCTTACAGATTATTTTTTAGTGTGTTTTTCAAATTAAAATTCTATAAGATGAAAAAACCACAAAGTGAATGAACAGCTCCACAGAGTTGGGGTCTAACTAATACACACAGAAATGGACTACAAGGAATTTACAACTCTTTAGGTCCATCAGATGAAAATTAATAAGCAAATTAAAAATTTTATGAACAAATGCAAACTATAGTGCTCTGAACCACATATAGCCATCACAGTCTGCTTGAAATACAAGGGTAGTGCGTTCTTAAGTGGCATCAGTACAGGATACAGCAAACTAGCAGGCTAATGTCAAATAACTGTAAAGAATGATTAGGTAAAACTAAACTTGTTAAATGTTAACACGTAAAACGGGAAAAAAAATTCTGCAGCAAAAAATCATGCTCACTCAGAACAAAAAAACAAAATACATATAAAAATTATAACCAAAAGCAATTTATGTTCTTCACTGCCTGAGGTGAGCTACACAACAGACAACATGGAACTTGAACATTCAAAGTCGCAAATCAAATAAACAACTATGGGAGCCATGTCTGGATTTTTGAGAAAGTAACAATTACCTGTCATTTCGATGCCCATGACTGGAGTACAATTGTATCAAATATGTTAAAAAAAGGCAAAACAATACATAAATTTTCAACATAAGTTTTTACTAACATGAAACATAAGTTTTTACTAACATGAAACATAAGTTTTTATTAACATGAAACATAAGTTTTTATTAACATGAAACATAAGTTTTTATTAACATGAAACATAAGTTTTTATTAACAAACAGTATGACTGGAAAAGAGAATCGAAGATCTGTTTTACAGCTAGTACAAAGATGATCTTTCAAGTCTGATTTACACAAAGAGTGTAATTTTGAAGAACTGAAGTCATGTCAAACCAGGAATCTTAAATGTCTTGATGCAGCTTCCCTTCCTTAAAAAAACTGTCTAAAAAAACCCCTTGCTTCTTTCCACTCTAAGGTATTATTTCTTACTACCATTTATCCATCCACAAACTACAATCAAAGCTCTGGGACTTTGAATACATGAAGTGTGAGAAAAGAATCTACAGTGCATTATTAGTATTAAAATATGAAGAGCATATGTGCTAGAGGGATTGCTGATTGTATCAAATACTGAACTCTGAAAAAAAACTTCCTCCACTTTCATAATTTCATTTTTAATTCAGTAATTCTTCTCCCTTCTTTCCTTCACCCAGATATATAAGACACTTCCAGATGAATAAATGGTTCCAAAAGTAGTTTTCTCTTCATTTGGCTTAGCTAAAGCTGTTCACAGGTGAAACATTTAAAAATGGCTGAGACATATCTATTCGGCAGCTGGGAGAGAGAAAGTACTTCCTTACTTAGTAACTCACAGTCAACAGGGTTCCTGCATCACACAGAAAGGCCACAAAAGTGGGAATGGGATATCACAAAAAATTATCTGGGAGATAAAGGTAAGAGAACAGGAGTCATCCATAAGGGATGATGAGGAAGAAAGGGGAGTAAGCCTGTATAGCATTTTCAGCTGGACTCTGATACATGACTTGTCTCTGCCCTAGAGTACAGTATTACTCACTTTCCCGCAGCTCTAGAAAGCAGAATTTGTCACCTACCCATGGGTTTGTGGATGCCAGACTCGTACGTACCAGCAGAAGCAGTGGCTTCCAGAGGCACAGGCTATTCCTGGGCACTCATGACTTGACCAGATATGGGCAGAGAAAGGTGACCCTGCTGTTTGTTGCCAAGGTCCTGGGGAAGGCTGCCTTGAGCCCTGCATGGCAGAGGCTGGCAGCATGGCTGAGGACCACCTCTCTGATGCAGCCCCCTTTGCTGTGGCAGTGTAGCATGGCCAGCAGTTAATGAGAAGCAGCTACACTGGGAAGATACTTCCCAGGAGGCTTCCAAATCATTTCCTTTTCCTCTCTCTCCCTTTCTCACACTTCCTCATCTTTTTGGTATCCCCACTGACAGGTTGCAGTGGATGAAAAAGGAATATCCACACACCTACACCACTTTGCCACTGCTCCTTCAACGTGCTCTATCTCACACACACACACAGGTTGGTTCTTCCCTTCCTTTGTGTCTTCATTAAATTTACAAAATACACCAAAAAAAGGCAGGAAGTCAGAAGACTGAAAACTGCTCTCATCAACCACAGGCCATTTTACAACAAAAATGCATCCTATCACAGGTTATAAAAAAGAACACCACCACCACAAATAACAAATTCTTAAGAAAACATTACATTAAAGCTGTTTTAAACTTCAGTGTCATCACGCATTTTCACTACAAACATTGAACAAAATCATTTTCTATAGCAAATTGCTCCAAATGTTTCTTGAATCCCAACGAAGTAGTGAAATATTTTGAAATCAAAGAAACTACTTGTGTTACCATTTCTTCAGTTAAAGAATTTATTTAGAGCTCATTACAAGGCTCTAAAAAGGTTAAAATCCAAATGAAACACTGGTAAACAATTTTTTTTCCCATGCTGAATTTTAAGGTTTGCAAAAACATAATGTTTTAAACTTTCTGTTGATTATGGGTGGGAAAGGAAAACTACTTCCTGGCTGCTGTATTTCTAAGCAATGCTCAATCTTTCACGTCTGCTTTTTCCATTATAAGCTACTTCTGGATTTAATGAATCTTTCTAAAAATATGCTTATAAACAAATGAATTCTATGATGAGACAGTATCTCTGACAAAAGAAAAGCTATCAAGAGAAAGTAGATTCAAAAAAACCCCCTCAACTTTCTTAAGGTGTTGATTAAAAAAGTAGCATCACAAGCTATTAAAAAGATTGACAAGATCTACTGTCACTGATAACTTAGATTCAGATGAAAAAAATACACAAGTTTTCACCCCTTTGGAGCTTAAAAAAAAAAAAAAAGTTAAACCATTTCCTTGCACTTACTTTTTAAAACTTGTGTGTGCTACTTTACTGATCTCCCAAAATAAAGTAACTAAAACTTTAGAGGCAAGTGATGTTTCACTGCAAATTCAACAGTTACATGCATGACACTACTTAAGCATTCCAATTTCATTTTTTGTATATATACTCTTGGGTAAACATATAAACTCTGCCTACCCACACAGACTTAGAGTTACTGAACATATTATTTGAGGTAGGCTGACAAAGTGTTATGTGATAGGGAACCACACTGGAACAAGCAGGGAGTTTCCCACGACATCCTATCAACTTTGGTTATGGTACATTTAATAATAATTTATTTCACAGACCACTTAAAATTCACTTTAGATCTTTAAAAATTCAACCAATATTAATTAATCCTCACAACACTCCTATGACAATGCTAATTATCTCAGTGGTACAGACAGTGAAACAGCTCAAGGACAGGTATTCAAAGTATGGTAATGGTATCACTGCTGCCAGCAAAATCAGACCCTGAACTCAGGACCTCTATTATAGTGCTCTCATAAGCAATGCACTTCTTACACCAGTAAAAACCCTCCTTTATATAGCTTAAAATTACTGCATATCTCAGTGTATGAGGAGATAATTGTAATTAATCCAGTTCAAACCCTAAGTTTTTTTCTTTTCATTCAAAAAGGTATGATCACATTGCATCACTCATTCAGTACAATTTTGTTGACACTGAGGTTTAGGAGATTTTACATAAGTGAGTTAACACACATTATTCTAAGCAATAGACCTGACAGATGTATTTACAATCAACTTTTAATATCTGGGTCCAACATCATTTCCTCTATGCAAAATGCATGTTGCATACTACAAACAACCTCTTACCTTCGTGCAAAAGAAAAGTGGGCTGAGGCACTGGGAGAGAAATTCCTAGGGCTATCTTGAGGACTGCTTCCTGTTGGAGATGATACACAAAAAAAATATTAGAAGGTTGGGTGGGGAGAACCCACTAAAAAACATTCAGGCATATTAATCCAAGCATTTCCAGCAGGTTAGAAATTAACTTCAGAATTTCTTCTCTCATAGGCTCTCAAAAAGTAAAGTCCAAAACAGAGTCTCATTTCATTTCTACTGGATTTTTAGTTACTGGATTTTATAACTCATAAAAAACCTTTATTTAGTCTTTTAGTTTGAAAATTCTCAAAATAATTTGAGAATTAAAGTTTAAAAACCCAGCACATTAGCTTGAAACATATTTTTAATGTCAGAAAAAGGGGGGGGGTTTAATGACATAACATATTTGAAAGATAGAAAAATCACAATCAAAGTGATTTAGCCCTTACACAAAGTCTCTACAGGATTTCCACAGTTGTTTTATTGTGATTTTTTTCTAGTTTGTTTTTTTTTCCCTAGCTCCAAAACAAACAAGCAGGTGAAACACAGTGAATTGAATTTTTTTCCCTTAGTTATGTTAGACTGAGGCATGGAAAGGCTACCACCCTTTGTGACAAGAAGAAACTGGACATTGTGAACAGGTTGTAACTTAAGGGTCTGTTACTTCTTCATATCTGAGCACCTGACCTCCTGCAGACCAGCATGAGCAGACAGGCAGCAGCTGGTGAGTCCACCCCTCAGCCCCTACACTATCTGAAGAAGAAATAATGATGACCCCTAAAAAACCCCACAAAAACTACAAAATACAAACAAAAACCCCAAATTTCAAATAAACAAACAAACAAATAAACCAGCCAAAACATCAAACAAACCCCAACCAAAAGCCAAAAGGATTCAATTTAAAATAGCACTGGCATACATCTCACAATCAATCTTTCCCTAAACATTTCTTAAAACGACTCTAACAGCAACACATTAAAAAAAAAGTAATGTATTTTTTGCAGCATTTTATTTTTGGACATAAATGAGATTGCAACAATAAGCAATAGATAAAAATAAGCTCCTATGTACCCAGAGAGAATCAACATGAAATTTTTAAGGAGAAAACTACTACCTATGTGGGAAAAGGCCAGCACAATAGAGTGAATCCTTGAAAGGACTTCCAGTGGCCTTGATTTCTATTCAAATTTTTGAATTAACATTGCATTTATCATAGTGATGCCCACAACAGATCTCATTAACTCTATAGGAGAAAGCATAATTGTCAAGCCATCGGTTGCAAACACAGAAAGCAACACACACCCCCACATTGCCGCCCCGTTTTCTGTCTAGAAGCAGATGCAAGATGGTTTCTGAGCTGTGCTAAATCACGTCTTTGCAGCTGCTCTTCCCACAGCCCCAAAAGACAAGGATTCCACTCTCACTAGCCAGTACCTCCAAGGTTTTTCTGCCCATTTATCTATCATGGCTGAATTATGTCCTTCCTACATTCTCTCCTTCTCCTCAAGACCCCAGCTTCTTTGTTACCCTTCAGACAGTTCTGAAGGCCTCAATAATTTCAAGGTGGCAACAATTTTCATTCCCTAAAGGGGGTTGGAGCAGAGGGAATCTGAAGCCACAGATTTCAGGGGGACCAACACAATGTATTCTTGAACTGCATGAACTGTAAACACCAAATTACTAAGAGCAACAGTTCATTTAATTTAACAGCTAACTGGATTTTTTTGCTGCTACCAGCAGCTTATTTACAAAAGATAAGCTAAATAAATAGAATTGTAACACTGTGCAGATATAACATAGTCACAATCTTTAGCTAATGCACTAGAAAAAAATGACTTGCATTTTGGAGTATATTGTGGACTTAGACAAGAAGTAAAAAAGACAAAGACGCTACCTTGAACTCTGACAGAAAAGCACAGAATTAGGCTTAACACAGTGAGACAGAACCAGCTTTTGACAGGAAAAAGTTTTACGAATCAGCATTTGTCAACCAATTCCTTTCCTTTGATAGCTATTTTAAAGTTACATACGGATACAGACATGTATTTATCACACATCAAGGACATGCCTAACTGTCCATCAGTTAGAATATGTGCAAAATCTTCACATAAAAGCAAAAAATATGGTTAAATAATGCAGTAATTTTATAGTCATTGCAGTGGATTTGGATTTGTGGAGACACAATGCTGCCAGCTATGTTGCTAGAATCAACAGAGATCACTTCCTTACAGACAAAACCCAAAGAAGTCAGTCTTACTCAGGAAGAGCATCAGATCCTGTTATTAGGAAAATGAACATGCAAGCACTACTTTCAATAGCAAACCAGCTTTTAAAATAACAAAACTGGTGATGTCATATACATAATACCTGGATACTAAATCCTGTAGGTTTATCTAGAAGTCTTAAGAACTCAGACAAGGCTGGAAACAAAGGATTAAGTACAAATCCCTAATGGCTGGAGAAACAGCTAGTGCTATCACAGGTTTAAGGTGTGGTGTTCCAGAAGAGCAAAACGGGTTAGAACCAGAGTCCTATAGCTGACCTTCATCCATCACAGCATTCATCCACCCATCTGCAAGTCAACAGCAGGGAGACTTTCAAATAAAAGCCAGCGCTAGTTAATTCTCCGCCCATATGTGCAGCATTCGCTTATTAGTCAAATCCCGCTGTTCTTTGGCATCTCCTAGCTGCTGTATGTTATAGTCCTAGGGTATCTTTATGCTACTAAGATTACTGTCAGTGTTTCTGATCTGGTAAAGTAAACTGGACAGGTAGTTAGGCATTAGGTAATTAACACCAGCATCCTCTGGAGACACAATCAATAGGCAATCAACCTATCAAAACAATACTGTTTCATCAAAACACACAGAGTAGCTATTTTGCAAGCACCTACTGTTAAGGAAACTATATCAAGACTACTTAAACTGTGATTGTTTTGCAAGTATCTTCAAAAAGTCCTCTGTCTTTGCCAGAGGGGCAATGTTTTAAATCTTTTAAAAAGGCATATACATTACAGTCACTGTATATTATTAATGTATTTTTAATAGCTGTCAACTTACAAAATAAAGAATTTCAGATGCAATGACTTTCTGTTAGTGCTGAGGGAACACCAGATTAACAATAATTGTAATCCCAAATTCCTGATGGGTCAAATCCAGCTTGAAGTTTTGATGTCATGATTTGATGGTCTTCTAAAATGCACCACAATAATACAAGATAACAGTGTTATGTTCCTCTGTGTTAGTTTAATTGATGATGAACTCACAGTATGAACTGAACAATACACAACAAGACATCAACCACCAGCAGTTATAGGTCTGACTTTCATACCATAATAAACAGTGACAGCCAGCAGAATGCACAGCTGGACAACAGAATATTTTTGAATCCTTCTGCAGCTGCTTTACACTGAGATCCATCCATGTGATGAACCCAAGCTATTTCAAAATCTGGATTTATGCTTGAAAACAACAAATTAGTTTTCGTCAGTTACAGAAAAAAAGGTTTGCATACTCCTTAAATCCATTTGCAAGAAAGCTTTGTATGTTCTGACCACTGCTTAAATTGCATCGGGCATTTATAAATTTATTGAATCCCATAGGAAAGGTCAGGTTTGTCCCTGCCATACTTGGTAGATGGTTCTTTAAGACCGCTCATGTTCTGGTATATATGGGCACCACGTATTTCTCTTCACATTCTATGAAGGGGGGAGGGAAGGCAACTCTGACTGCTTTAGATGACCATACCATCTTTCCAGTCTTCCTATTGCTAAGGCTAGCAAATAAGTCTTTCAGTCCTATACAGAGAAGTTCCCACATTCTATCCCACTAGGCTTTCTCCCCACATCATCCCATTTGAACATGTATAACCATAAATACAGGGAGTATTCCAGATGAAATCTAACCAGGACATTGTACAGTGGCATAAAATCTTCCCAAATTAAATTGAAAATTACTGCCTTTATATATCTTCTGAGATTTGATTTCCACAGCTACAATAGACTGCTCCTTGCAAACATCATCTGATCCAAAAATTTGTCAAATCCTTACCTAAATTCCTTATAACGGATGAGTCCACAACTTACCGTAGACAGAATCTGTTACATGTCCTCCAGCACAAAGTGCTGCATATTGCAATGTAATTTCATACTTTTTTATTCCAGTCCTTGAGATCATTCACTCGCTTCAACACAGTCCCCCAATGCTATTTCATACCGGATGTGTTCCAAATTTACATCAGCTACACTAATTTTTTGCCAAAGTCACTTATGAGAAGATTTAAAAAGTTTGGCCACAAAAAGAACACCCGAGGACGCTACTGATAACCTCCACTCCCACTTTATAGTATCTCCCATTTTAGCACAAGCCCTGTCTTTACCCCCTTAAACAACTTCCTACTTACCTTGCAATTCTTGTCCTACTGCCTGTCTTCTCAGTGGTACCACATAAAACATTTACTACAATACAGAGAAGTATAATTTACAGCATTGCTCCTAACAGCTAAATCTTACTCCTTCAGCAGGTGGTGAGTGATTGTATTGTGCATCACTTGTTTCTCTTGGATTTTATTCCCCTCTTCATTAGAATGATTATTTTTGTTATCATTATCATTAATAGCAATATTATATTTTAATTTACTTTGTGTCAATTATTAAATTGTTCTTATATCAACCCATGAGTTTTACTTTTCATTTTTTTTCTAATTCTCCTCCCCACCGAAGGGTGGTGGTACAAGTGGATGAGCAGCTCTGTGGTACTGAGTTGTTACTGCAGGTCCTCATCCCTTTGTTGTGATTTAACCCCAGTTGGCAACTAAGACAGTACAAATATTAAGAACTTAGTCCACCTAAATAAGAACAACTAATGGAACTATTTTTTCAGGAAGGACAACAGCAGGCTCTCCCCAGAGATGGATGGAGTTCCCTGAGAGTAGAAAGTACAGTAGTGGGATCCAGTATCCCGAGAAAAACACATCTGTCAGAAAAAGCATTGATGGTGCGAAACCAGAAGCCAAAATGGTTTTTAAAAGGCATGAACAACAAGGGTCATGCGTAATCTATCCATCTTTCCGTCTGAATTACTCAAACCACAGCAGATGATATCTTTCATTTTCCTGTTTCACGGAATCAGTAACGTGTCCAACAAGGAATCTCTGGGGACTTTCTTTCCAAAACCAAAGCAAAGTGACTTCAAAGTATGCCCAGACCATTTAAGTAGCCTCTTCCTTTTAATTTCTCACCTTGAAGCAAATGTGATTGCTCTCAGAACTATGTCAGAACATAAGCCATGGCAGGGTAAACTCATGCCAGTCTGACGGTTTAAGCCCAAACTCAGTTAAATTTCCAAGACGTGAAAAGACAGTATAACGTAACTTTGCAGCACATGAACAGAAACAGTCAGACATCATAATTTCTGGCCTAAAATGCTGTACGTATGTATCACTATGTCCAAGCATATAAAAATCCTAAACACGTTGCTAATCACATCTGAATGAGAACTGCAGGACAGACTTCTACTTGAGCCAGGACCCAGCTGGCTGACAGATAAATATTCTGTCTCTATGCCCAAAATAGCTCTTCTTCCTACTACAAAGGACCTGTAGTGCACTACCTCTCCTTGCTCTAGATACAGAAGAACATTCAGTGTTCTAAGCAGAACTCTTGAGATCTCAAGAAACAGGGAAGATTAGACGAGGGGACTAGAGCATTGTAAAGCGGAACTCTCAGAGGCCACATATCTTTACCAATGCTTTTAATTTAACTCACAGAAGCATGTTAGGATTTTTCTAAAGTGGGAAGCGAAGTAATAAAAACAGACGAAACAAAAATAAAGAAGAGAGGATGGAGAATTACTCTCAATGCATCATAAAAATGCTGAGAAGGTGAAACATGAACTAAGTATCTAGGAAAACTGACAGTCTGGGTTTGCTGCAACCTCTCTCCCACACTGAGGAGGACTGGTGCACATAACTGAGTGAGGAAAGCATGACCCACCAAAAGGTGTGATGTGCAGAAGCTAAATGTTTCTCGGACAGGTGGCACTGCAAGAGTCCCCAGTGGCTAAAGTGCCCAGTGTTTTCACCAGTTAGACTGAGTCCCCTAAAAGGCAGATCCAAGAATCAGTCTTTTCCTTTCACACCCAGTGACAAGCAATTGTGTAATGGTCTCATGAAGTCAGATTAGCTGTGAGCATCCATGCACCCAGATCCTGAGCCTGAACTCACCTGGGCAGATTCCTTGCATGAAACTGAACTCTGACAAGACACAAGAATAGCAGGTCCTCTCCAATGTCCTCCATATTCTGCATAATCTCACTAGGACATATTTACCAAAAATGCATGTTATTACTGCGCTTCGTCTAAGGAAAGTCTAATGAATAAACCTGTTTTCAGCGAAGGCAACACTAATACTTTGCTGCATGTTCAGCTTGCTACTTTCTTCTCTAGGACTGGAAACTTTTTTGTTTGCCTCTCCCTTTTCTATTGTTTCCTCCTGCAAAAGCAAGCATCCATAACAAATATGTGAAGGTGTCAGAGGATCACCTCCAGTCCCTCTGAGACTTAGAGCTTGCAGTACATGCTCTTGGCATATGGTCTGGCATAGGCTATAAAGTAAAACCTTCAATTTAGAGAACCTTTTTAGTTCCATTTCCACTTACTTTCCAGATGCAATTAAAAAAAAAAATCCTAAAATCATCTATAGATGGGACAGGAGATATACCAGGTTCTCTCTGTGGAGTCAAGGACGCCTCTCTGACTTGGAGTAATCCCTCTTAGACAAGGAGTGGCAAGAGGAATAAACCCAGTAAGCTGTACAGCACACACAGTCTCTCGTCACACCCCTCTACTACACTTTGCAAGGCCACAGAACTCCATTACAGGCCACCACAGAGAGCAGGGAGGCAAGTTGAGTGTGCAGAAGCCAGTATAAGTTAACGCTTGGCAGCTCTGACAACATAAAAATACAGCATCACTAAAAATCCACAGCCTCTCAAGTCTGACATTACCATGGATTTACATATTTTGAACACTTGAAACACTGAACTCCTACTACATATGTAGAGGAAAATTTTTAACTTATGAAATTTGCATCTTTGTTTTTGCAGACTAGGATGACATTCACAGGGGTTTGATGTACATACTTGCCTAAACACATCAGCCAGCTGAGCAAGGAGCCAATGATTGTGCCAATATTTACTGTAATTAGCTATTCATGAAGGCAAGCTAATATCAGAGACAGCCATACAAACATGCAAATTTTCATCACGTATATGAGATTTCCTAGTGCTGGTAAAGTGTTTGGCGCATATAATTTGGAAGAATGTATCCAACTAAGGGAATGTACTGTATACTGCGTAACTGGAGAAGTTGCCAAATATTCGTAATACATTTCTGAATACACAGTACATACTGCTGAGTTTATGGAAAAGAACTGCTTACACTTAACATGTCCCTTTACTTATAGTAACAGTTTTCCACCTTCAGTGCCACTTTACAACAGCTGTGCCATAAGCAACATTATTCCCCTCTTATTGTCAGAGAAATCAATTCAAAACTGAAAGCCCAAGTCCACTGCCAGATAGGAGCTCTTTAATATTTATCAAATACGCAATCTATATCCAGATCCCACATAACATGTGCTGGTCAGAGCATACTTCTAAAGCCTATTAGGTCCAAGGTAGCAGTTTCCAAACAGGTGGTATAGTGACTCAGCATCAGACATGCCAGTTCTCAGAGTAAATTGCTTTCATCAAGTTAGCACAGCACAACTAAAGACACCTTCTATGGTAACCATAGATCTTCTCTTCCAAATGGTGATCTCTGCACTTGGGAGACCCAAAGAGGGATCCCAAATATTCCAACATCTAATTTTTCAGTTTTAAAAGAGTATGCATCTTGTTTTTCTTTATCTATTTTAAATGCTCCTTAAATGCTGCCTTGAACTCTTCATAAATCTTCATGTTGCCTGGATTACTAGTTGTGAACAGCTGCTGCTCAGAGTGAAAATCACCACTATATTTTCTCTAACAATGTTGCTTCAACAAGAAAAAATGGAGATGCCTTAATAAGCTCAACACCCTCTTCCAAAATTCATGTGAAACTCTGCATCTTCTCATTTAGTATCCACCTGAGAGCAGTTTTCCAAAGTATTCAGTGTCATTGACTACACAAGGACTGGTGCAGGGCTTTCATTTTGGCATGTAGTTACAGCCAATGCCCCAAAAATATAAGGAGATAATAAACCTTTAAGGAAATGTGTTTTGATATGCTAAAAATGTTCCTTTTTTAAAAATTAAGACAATCATTATCAATAAAGTATTTATTTATGGACATTCATTCAATCTTTAAGTGGTTTAGGTGCTTTAGAAAAAAATGATCATCAATTTATTGCCATGCAAAGTGAATCACAGAAATTACCAGTAAAATGCCTAACACTATAAATCCTGGGGAGCAAAAGCAAGAGGAACAGAATTAACACGCTGCTCACCAATACTACCTTCAACATGCAGTGCAAGCTACAAGAAATGGAGTGATGGGGGGAAGAGAAAAAGTATTAGAATACAAGGTGGGGAAATAAAAAATAGCTATGTGATCCATGTTATATTTTTGGACTGCTTCTGACTGTAACATAGGATTTATGAATCTAAATATAAAACAGAAGTTGGGATGGAAAGATGTGCAACTTTTTGCTACTACAAACGGGAAAGAAGAGTAGAGTCTGTTTTCCTTTACTTATACAGACATTCTAAGAATTTTATAACAGCAGTAGTAGGATACTTATGAAATCACCTGTATGAGCTGAGAGCGGTGAATGAGGCCGAGGCAGAGCTGGAGACTGACTACTGCCCATCAAACTCTTCCTGTTACTTGTTCTGCAGCTGTGGGCAAAAAGAGAGGAAAGAAGACATTAGCATCAAAAATATAGGACATACCACACATGGGTGTTTTGAGATTCTGCTACTGTGTTCCTTGACTTCCAGTTTTCTATTAAAAAACCAGAGCTATTGTTTATTTTGTAGGCAGGTCCAGGAAGTCTACAATCATACTGGATAATGGCAAATGCAGCAGTTTCCAAAGAAAATGGATACTTTTCAGGCCTGCACATTTGCTGTTCTATGCAAAGACCAGCATTCCCCTGTAGAGTCATTAACAAGATGTTCTTCTCTGGCTACAGCTTATTTCTCTGCCATACACTTTTTACAGAATATAAAAACAAACAATATGAAATATGGTCTCAAGCTTACAATCACCAACGACTAAAGCTATTTCTGTTCCATGAACTGTAGCTTGAAATCACATGCCAGAGAGAGCAAGATTTATCAGTCTGAGAATGATAATTATAAATCTAATTATTGAGATAGTTTCACATCTGTGCCTTTTGTCAATGGAACAGATGATGCCTAGGAAGATGAATGCATTTTTTTACTCATACACTTTTCATCCTCAAAGCCACTAATTTCCCATATCACAAGATCATTAAATGAGATAAACAGTAAATTAACACATCTATTAAACTTGGGAAAGGAGGCACTTTTCTTAAATACATCATACAGTTTTTATATGTTTGTTGGCAGATGTGTTTTTCTTTTTCCCGTTCTCTACCATAAAGAATATTCTCACAAACATAAATCCCCAACACTCCATCATTCATGTAGCAGGAAAATATTATCCTGAAGTGAGAGACCCTAGCTGTGTATTAACTGAAGTGCATATGCTAATGTTTACAGCATTGCAATCAAAATTTTTCTGTAAAGGTTTAAAAAAACCCCAAACTACTAAAACCATTTCATTATCAGAGCAGGTTCCAACAGAAGCAGATTCAGATCACAATTGTAGATGCCTCAAAAGATGAATTTTGTAACACTATGATCTCTATGTAACAGCCAGAAAGCAAGACTGATTAGTTTTTATGTGGTATAAGTTGAATGAAGTGCAAAAGAATGGACAGAGTTTAATAGCAAAAACAGTTAAGAAAAACAGATGCTAAAGTAATTCAAAGTAGTACTGAAAACAAGAAAAATAAAGAAAAAGATAAAAAGTTAAGTATGAAAGCAATATAGAATTTATTTACAATACTTTTTTTAAGTCAAACTTCAAGATCACTCTTCCTTTGGAAAATGTTTTGTGAAGCAGCAAGAGTGTCGTTCCCAACTCTTTAAAGAGTTAACGCAAAGTTCATTTGCACATTGCAGAAAGTCTTGCCATATTACTTAATTATTTTATTCAATTAATTAATTATTTAACCCATGAGTGTATCATTACTGTAGACCCATGTAAGAAAAGAATGCACAAAATTATTCCAATATTTAGATTTAGACTACTGGAAAAGTCATAACCTATTTAAGACATCCACTGCAATTTTTAAGCCAAACAAACAGAACTTTTTAAATGTGAGATTATATACAGAATCTGTCTAGATTAAGTTCTACTTTTTCAATCATGGAACTTGAGCAAATATTCCATATCCCATTACACAAAGTTGCATTGTTACCCCCCACCTCTAAATTTTGTCCAGTTGAAGTGTCATATTGAATTCTGCTCTAATCTAAGAATGGTCCAAATTCTTCCTTCTGGCTTCACGCTATGTCACTGCATTTTTATTAACAAGCCTGCCTTTATCTGCTACACTTGTTTTAAAAGCTTGAGTAGCTGTTCCTTTGCAATTCTCCAATCTAAAACTGAACCCAGGAGAAACTTCATATTCATTAGATATTCATTAAAAGACATGCGAATTGCATCTATCCATGATGATGTGATGGTATCACTACATCTGCGGTGCAAGCTGTGGTTAAGAGACCCCATTAGGTGCCTTTAAAGCAGTTTTGCACAGCTAAAGTTTGGGTTTTAAAGAACCACCACATCTCCTGTCAGAAGAATGAAACACATTTTAAGCACACAAATTTTAGGTATCCTTCATAGACTTGGCTACAGGGATGATTCCTCGCCCTTACTTATCATTTGCTCTTCCTTGTAGAAATTGAGACTTTTATCACTTTTGCCAGAATTTCTTATGTAAATAATTCCTTGTGTTCATTTTTACACTAATATTCAAACTTTACATTCTTCAGGTGAAGGTGCAATACCGTTCACAAATCATTACCTAAGACATCCTATTCAACTTATCTTTAATTTTTGGAGGGTGTGGATTTTTAAGAACTATTTCTGAGGAGTATGATGGTATTACCTTAAACTTAAAAATCTCAAATAATGAGAAATCTTCCCCCCAACTGCCATATAGGAAAAAAATCTTTGCTATTTGCTCAGATGTGGCTGCAGCTATATGGAGAATTTATCTTGTCATGCTCAAATGAAATGTTCTACTGAGAAATAAAAAATAAAAGATAAGTAGTCTACTCTATTTTTCTTACCAGTAAGGTAAGACACAACTCTCTGCATTACAGGACAAATTCATCCGAGAGCTCTCACTGGAGGCTTTGTTTTTCAATTGTGTTTCACAAAGATTTTGAAACAATGTTATCCATTCTGTGTAATCTGTGAAATACAATTCCTTCCCAAAAATACTATTATAAAAGAGGCATTTTGTGGATGAAAAAAATAAACTTCAGGGAACCCTGAAAGATGATCTAAGCTGCCAGAACACCAAAAATGGGAAGCAGGGTGGCTCGAAGGAAGTATTGAAGTATTACTTACTGAACTGTATTTAACCTTAAAACAGAAATCTTCTGTATACAAAAGAATCTCAGAAGTTAAAACCATTCTGCAGGCAAAATTGTTTTTTTCTAGATCTCTGATCACATCAAGTAACTTTCCTCTTCTATTGTCTCCATAAAACTATTCTTCTCCCATTCAAATCTGACAAGATAAAGCAACTGAGAAGAGGCAGCCCTGAAATAAAGCCTCTTTGTCTGCAGGAAAGTTATAGCACTGCAGGAACACTCTACAGCAATTGTAACTTAGGGAAATATAAACCTCAGTAAACCACAGAGTGCTAGCCTCAAAATGCAATTCTCTAACCCTTGGATTTCATGTTGTGATCAGGTTGCATGCAAAGAAGAGACTAGCAAATCAGACAGTGGGTAAGATGCAGAGTTTAGAACACTGGGGGGGAGGGGGAAGGAAAACCTTATTTTTCCAAGAAGAATAAGAGAGCAGGGAGAACAAAGAACAAAAAAATCCAGTCAGGTTTAATAACTAAACTTTGGGGTGCACACAAAATTTGAACAGAACAGAAAATTTACAGTTGTTGCCCTTCGCTTTCTTCTCTGCCCCAGGAACATCCTCCCTGGACTCTATTTGTCCTGGATGACTACCTATCTGAACTAGTTGACATTACACCATATCAGCAGTGCCCTGGACAAACAGCACTCCTCCTTATCTTCGAATCGAATTCATTTTTTCCCAAATCCCCCCCTTGACAGGTTCTGCCTTACCTCCTACTCTCCATCACTGGACAATCCCGCCCACCCACACCTCTCCTCCCCACCCTATCTTCTCACCATATCTCACTGGAGGGGAATTCTTCTTTCACCCCAGCTCCAGTATCAGGCCCATAAATCCAAGTTGCTTCTCCAGCCGCTACAGACAATCTATGTTTCCCATGAGAAGTACTCATGATAAAACACGTAGAAGACACTACATAGATATTGCTTTGTGCTGAACTTCTTTTACAACAAAGGGTGAATAGCAGCTGCTGAAAGATGCAATCCAGTTGCATAAAATTTCATTACTTACTTGCTTGTTAAATAGCCACAATTCTTCCCATATCAGACAAAAGACCTTTGGGCAGAAATGAGGGGAACTGCTAGATTGAAATCAGCAAAGCACAAGACAGAAGTACTAGTAGAGACATTTAAATAGAGCTACACTCCACAAGCTCTTCAACACTAAATACTTCAACACTCCTCAACACTAAATAGAATAAAGAGTTGAAGCAGAAATACAGCTCTTCTAGGACAGACAGTAGTTCATCCAGAGGTGAAAGATTAAATGCAGGTTTCCTGACAAAGTAATTAAGAAATGTAATGAAGATGGATGTGGACTGTAAGCTATTATGACAGTTCACCACCTTTCACAGTCTATGCTGAGCACACACCATCTTAATTTTGGTATTAGTGTAATATATAGCAGTCGAGCTGAAGGTAAAGATGAAAAAAAGAATTCTCTCATTCTAAGAGAGGCTGCAAACAGTTCTTCACCCAAAGAGTAGATGGGCACTGGAATGGGCTCCTGAGGGAGCTGGTCACAGCACCAAGCCCGAAGAGTTCAAGAAGTGTTTGGATAATACTCTCAGGCACACGGTGTAACTCTTGTGGATGGTCCTGTGCAGGGCCAAGAGTTGGACTCGATGATCCTTGTGGGTCCCCTCCAACTCAGCATATTCTGTGATTCTATGTAGACATAAGAGAGACAAATAATGCAAGACCAGCCATCACATAATGCTCTAGGGATAGAAAAGGTGGTTATAACTTCTCTGGTGTTAAAACTGCATAGTTGAAAACTACCTCAGCAGGAACATGCTGTTCCTAGGAAGACTTGAGATGTGGGTCTTTGTTTATACAGGAAAGTTAAATTAAGTTATATTTCAGTTATATATAGCTTGTTATGAAGCTAGCTAAGCTATGCCTTCATAATTATTGTCTTCAGCAACAGCAACACTGGAGAGTCAACACAGCACATAGCACTTAAAAACATTAAAACATTTAAATGGAATTTAGCTTGGTTTGATTTGGGGTTTTGGTTTTTTGTTTGTTGCTTTTAAAGAAGCCTTTTGCATTAAAAAGCAGTTCAGTGAGTATTTCCAAGCTCTTCAGAATTCAGACAAGTTCTGTGGGACATTAACTGGAACAAATGCAAAAACCAGCTGTCATGAAAAGATGAGATATTGATGCTGCAGCAGCTCCCTTGTCAAAAACAGCCTTAAAGATTGTATTTGACGAAGCATCTCCAGACCTAGAAAGTCAAAGTAAGACAGCCTGCAGTTAACACCAGTGCATGCCCAGACTGCTTTATGGAAGAAAACAAACTGTGCAAGAATATGAACACTGAATACTGTGGACTTAGGGTTACATGGGGAGAATCAACAGAGTCCATCCGGTGGTAATCACTGCTACCCTGGTCCAACTTATAGCTAAGAAAGACCAAAGAGTAAGGAAGCAAAGGTTTACAATTTTGAGAGATATTTCCTAATCTGAAGTAGTTAAATTTTTAAGGTGCTGCAATCATTGAGAGAAATCTGCAAACCATCTGAATACAAGTAAAATATACCGTGACTATCAACCGTAATTTTCATCTCATTCTTTTAAAGGCTTTCAGTATTTCACACTTATATCTATTTATTATCATCTAGGAGTATTTTCTGATATATTTGTACTAGGCTGTATGTCTGCATATACACTCTCCAAATCTGCTACATGCATATAGACAGGTATATAAGCATAAACATGTACACCTTCGTATTTACATGCATAAAACACATACATACATTTATATAAAGACACGTATCTAAAATCCTACACTTAAAATATCACACACAGCACCAAACTTCTATTTACTATATATCTTATTCTCTGTGACAAGTTATTCTACATTAGTCTGTACCAAAATAGGAAAAATAGGGTACTAGGATTTAAATTTTACATGTTGTAGTGTAGGGATTCAGATTTTTCTCTTTTGTATTTAAGGTTTAGTCAACTTAAGTAGGGTTAGCTTTCTTCTGAAGAAATGTCAAAACATAATGAACACGACACACCAACATGAAGAATGCAGCTGCTGGCAGCCCTCATTTGGTGGTTTGTCACGAATTTTTGCAACACTACAGCAACCGCATCAATTTTGGCTATTGTCCAAGTAAACATGGGCAATAAGCTATGGGTCCTCTCTAGGTACTCAAGAATGTGTGTCCAACACCCTTCTCCCCACTATTAACACCAACTACCACCATGCCATCAGAACTTCACCTTTCCTTAACTATACAAAAGAAGAGACCTTAGGTTTTTTCTTTGTATTTCTAAAAAAAGAAATCTACAGCAAAAATAAAAAAGTGCAATCAACTAGATGCATAATCACCTTCTCCATGGACTATCTAAAGAGTTCAAATGCATGCAAGACAGTAACATTGCAAAAACAGCCACCAGGAAAAATCAGAGCATTGCAAAAATATCTGCCAAATCTCAAATGATCTGACCTGAGGAAGGGTGTCTTTACAAAGACTTCTTACATTGTAGAAGGCCTCTCAATTTCCACCACTTCAGAGTATTACAACACAAATAAACCGATCCTTCGTTATGCCTTCTCAACTGAACTTGCTAGTTAGATGTGTGCAGGGTATTCAACTTCACTGATTGTGCTCACTTTTACTGTAAGCAAGTTCAACCCGTAATTTTTTTTCTTCTCACACAGCAGAAAAATCAGGAGTTATAAGAAATCAGAATTTCTTCTACAGAATTAAAATGGTGTACTTCTATCTGTTCCTTATTCTTCATAAAACACCTGATTCACTTTTAACTTACATAATTAAATATCTCTATAGTAACAAAAGAGTACTAAGCTAACTACTAACTCTATATTTGTACAATATTCAAAAAATAGCTGCACACAAGTTTGGTCTTTAATACAAAGTGAGAGCAGGTAGAATAGTGCAGACAAAGAGAATGCTCAGGATCATAAACCAGCCCACTGTGCAATTCCGCTAATTATACATAAAACACTGATTTTGCATCTTCGCATCATACAATCCATTGGGAACATGACAATGGGATCATTTAAATGCCACTGCTTCTTGAATTTCTGTTTTGTGTTCTGAGAAGGGACATAGATCAAGTTATGAGGTGAATAGCACATTCACAATCATACCGAGATATTTAACTAAATCCTTGACACAGAAATACTATTCATTCTAAACAGAAAGGTAATTAGGAAGCCAGAACCAGAAGTAGAGGAAAAATATGCAGTGCTGGCCTAAATAACTGCTAAGTTTGATTATCTGTATGTTACATAATTCAGGACATGTAAAAAAAGGGTAGAAATGCCTAACTGGAAAAAAAAAAATAATTATCAGGAGCCACTGTGATGGGTTTATAATATTTAACAAGTGCTATCTTAAAAAAAAAGTGTCATACATCACAGCTATTAAGATCAAAGTGTCGTTAGTTTGGAGGTGTTAACCAGAGGAACTAGTGCCTTGACTTGCATAGTAGACAACCCTGCAGAAACTATTTGCATTAGACAGGAAATACCCTATTTACCAGAGGGCATGCCTACCCAATGCAGACAGAAGGTTCACAAAAGAGGTCTTGATGTGCTCCTGGCCATTCCCTGCAGTTTCACATTAACCTGTATTACTCCATATTTTGACTCCAGACTACAACCTGTTGGTGCATCTCTTGGGCTAAGAGAATGCAGCCAGACATTTCCTACCAAGCTGCAGAGGCCAGGCTGGGGGCAGGATGTTCCTCACTCTGCCCCATTGCTGGTTCTTAACAGCTTGGGAGAAACTGGGGAGCAGATGGAGGTGAATCAAGATGTTGGATGCCATTACCTCTGGAGCCTCCGCTCCATCTCAGCCTGGAGTGCTGTCTGCCAGGCCACAGCACAGACACTGTCATAGGCAATGCCTACCACTGGTTCTGTGCCCGGTTTGCGAGCTAGGCTGGTGCCCTCTCACTGCTGCTCACAACACAAGCAGGTCAGACTCGGAACAGGAGGTAGCTGAGGGATCTCCTCCTCACCTTTCCATTCCCAGTTGATGGGGAACAACAGCCCTTTCCACACTCACACTGAACAGAGTAATCAATCTACCGGCAACTTTTACCCAGTCAGGATCTTCAAAAAACCCCAAACTAAAGCAATAAACAAATGTGTCCTGTTCCGGTCATATTTCCTTTGAACATTATCCATTCAGACTCAAGGACTAATCACAGCCAAGTCCCCAGGCCACTTCAGTACTGCAAGGGAGCCAAGCACGTATCCTGAGTTTTCTGTAATTCTGGCTGAAACAAAGGCCAGCAGAGTTCAGAATTTAGATAAAACCTGGGAGTGTCTCCAAACTACAGACTGAAGACCTGTTTTTCCAGTTATCTACCACAGTGAAAACCTGTCGCCTTCTCCCCAGCTTTCTCATTCTGTTTTCCACTTAGACCTACCTCCTCTTGGGTTTCTTTGTTTCTTCCTTGCTGGTGGCTTTCCCAAACACTACAGCTTTGAGCATCACTGTTCATAACTTACCATGTACCTAGGAATCAGTGGGCCAGGATGATAAACCAAACAGACCTCTTCATAGCACTGAACACGTTCTTCAAATAGCATGAAGAGTAGGTTCTCTTGGCTAAAAGTTGCGTGCACGGTATCAATAAAGTCTCAATGGGTTAAAGTCTGCTACGTTTTGAAATTATCACAGAATCACATGCAGCCAGCCTAGGAAGTCTGCTTCCTCAGCAGATGTCTTGAGGACACCTCAGAAATGACCAGTCTGCACCCATCAGAAAACCTTATGTTGCCAAGGCTACTCTCACATAAAAAGAATCAGAAGCCTATTAAAACAAAAGTCTACACAGTACCCTTTATCACATGAAACACTGTCCGCTTTGCACTGCATGCCAGAGACTCACCCCAGGAGAAAAGTCACTAAAAGACAAGATCCTAGAAATATTTTTTCCTACATTATTTCACAGTGTTTTCAGGACAGTTTTAAGCTTTCTTTTTTTTAATTTTCCACACATCTGCCTAATTATTTTTTCCTAATAATCTTGAAGTACTACAACTAAATTAATCACCTCCTAAAATTCAAGGATAGGAAATTAGGAGCTTCTTGAAGTAGATAGATTTCACAGGGTTTTACTTTCTAATCCAGTAGTTATCTTCTGGTTTAATCCCTAAACTAATTTATATCCACAACTAACTCCTTTCTCCTATAATTAAATAGAAACAATTCATTTTTACTCAAAAGAGTGGTGAGTCCAGAGAGGACAAGACTGCATCTTTCCTCCCTAGATGAATCTAGTAGCTCTCAATCTCTCAAAACTAAGAGGGTGCACATGGTGGATTAAGGGTTTTGTCTTTAAACCTTTAGCAAATACTTCCAAAGACTTCAGGGATGAACAGGTGCAATGCACCTGACTGAATGAAAACTACACAGCAGATCAAACCCAGTAGGATAAGAGTCTGAATTCCTTCACTCCTCCTTGCACAGGATTCCCACTTGGGCAGGCAGAAAAACAAAGGAAGGAAAAGCATTTAAGAAGGACAGTCTCCAAGAGGCACACTCTCCCAGTAAGAGCATAAAGTTATTATTTAACCTCTTGAGAACCATAAGTGAGGATACATGTTTGCAGATTGGAAAGCATTGCACTGATGAAGCACAGTTGTCTACGGAGCATTTGACACATGAGGGAAATGAGCTTCATCCCTTCTACTGCAATTTGGCATTATTTGTCAAGGTTTATCTTCTTTCTTCATACATATATGAGAGTTGCCAAAATTTTGCAATAAATGCCTTATTTTAAAAAATGCAATCTAAGTTTGCATCTTTTCTTTAAAGAAATCAATACAATAACAGGAAAAACAGTCCTGTTCCCTTTCATTTCTTATGTTTTAAAAAAGGCAAGAGGCAATATTATATAACTAAAGCATCACACTTTCTATACAAGCAATAAATATTTTGCAATTAATATTCTGTACTGTCTTTTGTTTGCACATAATTAGTCAGTAATGCATAAGCAGTTAATACACTGGACTTAAGGAAATACAGAAAAAACCATGTAAAAATACAAAACATTATTTAGGACAAAATATGAGTGTTTGAAAACTATGCCCTTTACTGGCTAGGAGACTGAATATGAACAATTAAGTGGAAGGCATTCAACCTGAAAATGACGTCTGTTCCCACAAGACCTCTGGCAGCACCATCAGTGTCCCACATTTGAGTAAGTACACACTGACTGCAGTTCAGAAATTCAGTTTGCAAACAGAAGGCCCCCCTCTCTTTACTGAGATCCACATTCTCCATCCCTCCCCCTGAGAGTTGACCAAAAGTTTTTTAATTAAATCATAATTAGAGCATCTAGAAGCATTATTTTCCCAGGGGAAGGTGAAAAAAAAACAACCATTCACTATGGCCATTCAGCTATTGTTGTCTGCTGAGCCTGCCGCAGAGAGCATCAATTAATGCCAGTTATGGTGGCTTTCATGAAGAGGCTGTTTGTTCTGTAGGAACCAGACATCTGCAAAGTTATGCTAAAATGTAAGCAGCCAAACAGTCCATTGTCATAAGACTCCACTACATATATAGCTGCAGCCAGCAGGGTGGCATTCCCCAGCCATATGAAGTTATAACAAATTAGAGTCTATTTTCCCTTGGAGTTCCCAAACACAGCTATATCCCTTTAACAAGAAAACAACAAATACCCAATATAACAATGGATATGTCTGACCTAGCTTTTTTCCCAGATTAAAACTGAGCTTATGTAACAGACATAATTGTTTTTGTGTTGGTTTTTTTTATTATTTCATGAATTTAACAGAATAAAAATGAAGTATGTGCTGGCACAGAGCTGGCACCATTTACAAAACTACATCAATCTTTTCTTCTCCCCACGAACTTTAATTAAATATACGGTATCTACAAGAATTAGCTGTGTATCTAAACTGGTATAGTTACAAGAGCATATTCTCCCTTCTACTGATGTAGAAGGTTACACCATAGCATTAAAGTCTTTTACTGGTTCAGATTTTCCCAGAAGGAAACAAAAATGAACCATGAAAATACTATCTGTCTTTTTCAACTGCAATTGTGTACTAACAAAGCTGTGTCAGCAAAATTAACTGGCTAGTTACAGCTCAAATTATTATCCCTGTATAAAACCCAGCATGTAGACTAGGTCTGGGAGCAAACCTCAGCTCCATATGGCAGTACACCTATTGAGGAAGGCAACCTATTACACATGCAGATCATCACACGGCTTTGCTGCAAAGTCACAGTGAGGTAATTGGAAATGTCTGAATAATCTCTAGTGAAGCAATTCAAACATTTCCAGGCATAGTCATCAGCAGGGATGACAACACAAGGCCTCTGACATCCACTCTATTTTTATTTTTTATTTTTTTGGTAATGATTAATCATCAAGCACCACACAAGGCAGGAAAATCAGATGACTTCTGTGTTTCAGTTTGCTGTGACAGACCCACACTATATATACATGCACATTCATAGTACTAAAAATAGTGTGGCACAGTATTAAAAAAAAGTTTCAGTGGCATATCTTTCAAGTGACTGGATTACTCAGTGAGGTCAGAAACAAATTATCTAGGCCATTGCAAACAAAGTACTGATAAAGCATTCATATTATGTCATCAAACGTTCCCTTCCTTTTGACACGTTGTGCCACTTTAATGATTCAACTATTCAAGTCACTGAATCACAAATACTGTACAAGTTTAGAATCCCTTAAGCCTATCTAACATAACTTTTCTGGAGATCAAAACATGGTAATGCTGGGTTGCGATCTTTTATATAGGGTCTGAGAAGAGACGATGCATTATCCTGGGAAAGGGGAATCCCTCTTCTCTGCAATGGTATACTCCAAGTTCTTTCCCACTGCTGGTGACCCAGCACAACTAAAATGTAATACGACTTTAAATGCATCCACATGGTTATGCCTAGTGAAAACCTGGTGAGTGAAACTAGAAAATCAGAAGCATCATTCTAGCAAACAATGCAAAACAAAACAAAACAGTATACATTCAACACTACAAGTCTCAAGCAGAGCTTTAATGAAGTGAAACGTACCTTCATGAATGAATCTGGTCCACAAAGTCTATTCATAGTACGTCTTTACCAAGAATCACATAAGATTGATTTCTCATTTATAGCTCTCCTGACCACTTCAGTGGTCAATAACACCTTATTTTCTCATGAAAATCCAACAACACAGAAACAAGGCCAAAAGAAAATTTAAAATTAACTTTTATACCTAGTATACTTTCCATACTAGACCTAAATCTATACATCAATACAGTATCCCACAAGAATACAGAGAAAAGGCTAAACAGAGCACAGAGTATACAAGCAATTTTTGAAAACAAATTTTGCATATACTTTGTCCCATAAAAACACCCATACCAGGAAAGGAGTATTTTACCACCAATGTACTAATTGCTCACAAACAGAAGTAGGTCACAGAGGATTCATGAAAGCAAATGCCAGTGACTCAGTGTAGAAAGAAGAAAAGGAAGAAAATGAAGCAAGGATATGATTTATAGTGTGTAAATAGCTATGAGCTAATAGTGTGAATAGGAACAAGTTCACAACAAAGATTTGTTTAATTCACCCTGGTGTGTCAAGAATGAAGTATCACATAAAATGACTAGTAAAGCGACATCCACTATAGAGACAAAAAAGCAAGCAGTGGTAATTATAATTAACATTTTGTTTTGAACACATCAGTTAACTTACTGTCCACAGCCAGGACAGTCTACAACCCCTGTGATCCAACAGCAGCAACAGCTTTAGGTGCCAAATCCAGCAGTGCTACTCACAGTAACAAGAACAACCTGAGATGCAACGGGAAATATTACTTGTCAAACGACATAACACACGAAGTTAATATGTGTTTTAAAACTTAACTGTTTAAACAATATCTGCTCCAATACAAGCAGAATTGAAGGCAAACTAAAGGAGAGGAAACCAAAGTGAGCGTGTTGTCAAATGTTAAATGGGATAATATAGTACTTGCAGTTAGTCTTCAAGTTCTGTCTTCTGGATTCATACAATGCCTTGAAAACTCAAGAGTTTTCAGTCTTTGAGAGTAGGCTTTTATTGTTGTGGGGTTTGTTTTTTTGCTTTTTGGTTTGACAATTTTTCTTGGAAGTTCATGTTTCAAGCCCTATTTGGCAATGGAGAGATTTAACATGAACCCTAAATATCTAAAAACAGACAAAAATTACCTTCTATCCATGAACATTAGAAAATAAAGTGCTAAAATCTATACAATAGTAATGAATTCCAAATAAAACAAACGCTGTCTTGGATGCATACAAAGTTGAAGAGTGCAATTCAGTGTACAGCCTTTCTTCTTTATACATCAATCTCTGCAAGCATTTTAGTATTACATAAGTAATTAATAATTAATTAGTAATAATTAAATTAAAATTTAATTAGTAATAATTAAAAGTACCTCAAGATTTTATAATCTTGCAAGAACAGATCTGTATGGCTTTTAAACTTCTGTTAAAATTCCACAGTGAAGTAGCAGTGTCTGGGACCGTGGAGGAGCAAATCAGAAAGGGAATATGTCTCCAAGTTGTCAATGAGGAGAGCTGAAACTCTCCTACAGAAGGTGATTTTACATCAAGTCTTGCTGTTTATAAAAGGTTAATTACACAAAAGCAGTTAATTTGAACAAGTCACACATTTTGCTTCCACAGGTCACAACTATTTTGAATTAGAATTTGTGCCTATGACTTACATTTGGATTTAGACCTAAGAGACACTCAAATTGTCATTAAAACAGTAAAAATAGAATCCATAATGAGCAAGTTTCCCCCTTCCCTCAACCATGTCTTTAAGTACCACTACATCACATCACATTTCACAAATCCTCTAGGATATATTACTACCCTAACAAGTAACTCTTACATGGACAAGGTAAGACCCAGACTTTTCACAGTTTTCTGTAAGCTGTACTACCACAAGGTTATTGTCATCATTACTATTCTGAGATTCACATCAGTGATTCCATCACTGAAAGCAGTCTTGCAGATTACCAGTCATCTTAAGCAGCATGGATGAGGAAACCAAAGTTGAATCCACACTTTAGGATCAACTCAGTAGTTTTCACAGACGAATACTCTGTTCCACTGAAAATGCACTTTGGCATAACTTCCACACACTGTCCATCTGACATAGTGGAGACAGGTTCAAGTAGAACTACAACACAGTATTCTGTGATCTTCTACCCTTCACAGTAGTAAGGAAGAACGCGCTGAGAGTTTGAACACGAATTCTTCATTTCCCATTTTTTGAAAAATAGTCCCTCTAATTGGTTCAGTAGTTTAATCAAACATTAGATTTTCTATTAACAAAGGCTCTAGCTCAGCTTTTCAAATAATCATTACAAATTACCTCAAACAGACTACATTCAGCTTGAAAGCCAAATGTAGGCATACCTCTGAAAGACAAATTAATGTCCGCTAAAGCCACTTCCCCAAATGTCTTGCACATAAAAGAATAGACACATTTGTGGATTTATGCTTTCTTCAAATCGTAACTGTAAAAACTACCACTTTGAAATTAAATGATAAAACATTCACATCAATCAATGTTAACATAATCACATGCTTTTTAACAATCTCCCTTCTATAAATCCATAACTAAACATTAAATAAAAATGATTTTTCAGTCTTTCAAAACCTCGAGAAAGTCTGTGCAGGTAATGGTAGCATACAGCGCAGGAGAGCTGGACAACTAGTTCAATCTAGATATGGGTGTGTGACCAATTAAAAAGTGACTGATTGTTTTCTCAACCTAGCTTAAATTGATCACATAGTTCTGACTTGTTTTTATGGGAATATATAATCTCTAGCATGAATCTAGCTGATACAGGAAAAACACTGAAATATTAAAAAAAAGACCTATAAAAAACCCAAACCCAAGATTCTAACTGGAAAACTGGCATACAGCAATTTGGTGAAATAGAAATGCAATCTGATCATCTCTTCCTTCCAAAGTGTTTCATTAGGTTCCAGATTCCTTTTTCCCTTCATATTTTTCAGAGAAATAGCATAACTCACTCTCTCTTAGTTTTTCTTTATTGGTATTTTCTTCAGTAAAGAAACTCAAACACAAGAGTAGCACCTTCCCATCTATCTAGCATAAGAAAGGTACAGTATCATTCTGCTAAAATCTGCTGAAATACCAAGAGTCTCTGAAAGACTGAAGCTGGACCAAACATTACATTACTGATACTCATATGTTTGATATTAGTTTAGCAGACAGTCACTGAAGCATTTCCCACTCAGAGCTCCAAAAACAAGTTAGTAATTCCAGAAAATGACATTCTGCTTTTAGGTTCTGAATACTCACTATGTTATACTAGACATATTTTTGAAACAGATAACGTAGTCACTCTCTCCAAAGGGCAAATTCTGATCTACCTATTCACTAATGTCTCCCACCACACTTTTTCATGAGTAAAAAAGTAGAAATGTCAGTCATCAGTGTTGGAAACAGGCATCATGCTGCAATGTGATACAAAGATACACGTCATATCCGTTACAAGTCTAGCCTTAACAGTCCAAATGCCTGTAGCAATACCACCTCATGCAGTGATTTTTTCACATCTTGGGCTATGAAGCATTGGGCTAACTAGCTGCTGCAGGAAATGATGATCATCTCCAAGTCAGAGCTAAGCACGCACCCCAGTACGGTGCTGCAAGGCATAGTGCTGTTTTGCAGATGAATCTCGGCTGCCAGCCACATGAGATCATTAGAGATCACTGCTTTTAGTAAGCATAAGGGTAGTCAAGCACATGCTTGTGAAAAAACTTACTGAACATTTAGAAACTCAAATCAACTGAATGCATTTTCTTCAGTCCTGGGTTGCTCTTCAATATCTCAACAAGCTAACTGAAGAAAAAGCTTGATCACTTTGACAGCTAATTTGGGTTAAACCCTGGTCACCTTAAGCATTTCTCCACCAATGCTTAATTTAAAATCAACATGTCTTTTGGTAGAATAAAGCTCCTGAAAACTTCCCTAACTAACAGAAATAAGTCTGTTACATACTATGTATATACAATTCATCATTCAAGAGAACTTACCATCTCTGACAAGAAAGTGAAATAATGATGATTTGAGAATAAATTTAGCAATACGTAACTGTCTAGTTGAACAAGTCAAATTTTATTAAATCACAGGCCAAATATAAAAAGTAGGTAAAATTCAGAAGGTTATCACCACTGAGTATGCTAAGAGAAGCACAGAAGTTCACTCTATTTCTTCAGGCAAACAGGTGGCCACAGTAAAGATTAGAAGTCAGACATTTAAGGTACAAAATCATACCTTCAAGATACATAAAAATATTTTAAATTAAAAAAAGTACTCCTTATAGTTCTATAGTCATTTTATAAATTCAGTGTGCTGGGAGAAGGGAAGAAAAATAATCATTAAGACTTAAGCTTAGAAACTGCTGTCTTAAGAGTGTTCCAGAAGGGTACGGGATACCTTCCAGCTTAGTTCAAACAAATCAAATCAACTGAAATTAACCCTACATTATACATTAGACACTTGTTTGAAAACCTTGGTAACCACTAAATTCACCAAGTACATTAACACCATTGCACATTTTCTATTCCAAAATTAAAATGCAGCAAATGTGTGAAAAAAATAATCTGCAGCTTCGTTTTCTACAAATAATGACTGGATCTCTCTGTTCTTGAACACTGTACAATGATTTCAGACTAAAGCCTTCCTCCTTTAGGCTGCAATGAAGTGAATTTGCAGAAACTCTGAAAAATGTAGAAGGCAGTTTTGTTCCAAGACTTCTATAAGAATTTTGAGAGTAGATCTGTCATAACTGAGGAAACCCCTCATCCTCTACTTTCAGGAACAAAATCACTCGGTCCATCATACAGAAGAGCCCAATGGGGAAAAGCAGTATTACTTCTTATGTATGCAGTTATGCTATGAGTCCTCATTGTTCTCCACATCATATGAGCACAACAAATGACAGGCTCCACTCAAAAGAGCTTACACAAGCCCAAAAACCCCAGCTCAACACAAAGACAAGACAAACATTTCCAACAGGTTACCAGAGGGTGTGGATGAGGTAAGGTGACAGAATAGGGTGTGCTACACTTTTTGGCCATCAGGAAGAGTAATCACCTCACTACTCATCTGGCCCATTAGCCCATTAGCTAATTTAAGGTTTCTACTTGCATCACAGACTGAAGGGTCAATGTTCAGAAAGGAGAAAACCACCAGTTCTGTAGCCTTCCTTTTTTTTGGAAAATGTCTTAAGAACACCATAGTCAGAGGCTTCAAGAAAAAGGAAAAAATGGGACACTGGTAAAAAAATCCTAGTTCCCTTCTAGTAGTAGCCAAGTCACAAAGCCAGGAACAAATTCACCTTCACATCCTTTGTTTTCTAAGTTTTTTATGAGGCAACAGTAGCCCTCACTTTTGACAGGACTTAAAAGAATATATTGCCTAATAAAAGTAACGTTAGTAGATTAACAGGAGTTATCAAAAAAAAAAAGACAAAAAGCAAATGCCTTAAAAACGAAAAATCTGATACTGCTCACAATTTATCCTAAGCACACGAAGCACCACATTCCTTTCAAATCATATTACAATGAATTGTCTTTTAACTACTTGGACTTCAAGTGAAGTCCTATATTGGCTTGTCTTCACTTCTGTTGAATAGCCGTATCAATAATATTTGCTGCCTTTGCCCCAAAGATGGTTATCATCAAATGAAGTCATCCATTTATGGTTTATGACTTTTATGTTTACAGAACCTTGATGTCTATCAGAAAAGTGGTTTTATAAAATAATAAAAAGTTTGCAGAAAAAAAATCCCATATTTTTAACAGTACAAACTGTTCAGTTGAAATATCTGTAAACATATATGAAAACTAGAATGAAAGTTGTCTCCATCCTTGCTTTTAGTTGTGCAGCATTATGTGCATTGCTACTGTGACTTCAAAGAGGGCACTGTGTAAGGCAGAACTCCAAGCCAGTTCTCAAACTCTAATCCTTTCTCTAACATTAAAAATGTCTGTAACTATAAAGCAGAGTTTTTTCATATGATCTTTTCCTTAAAATTGGGCAATTACACTGAGTTTCATAATTCTGTATTTTCTGTTACATGCATGTTTAATATGCATATTTATATTAGAACAGTAACACTTTTGTATAAAAAAAAAAGTGTTTAAATTGTAACTTCAAATAATCTGAAACCTGGCAGATATTAGAATATTCTACACGCATATGGTACCCCATACTAAAACAATACTCAGCAACAAGTCATTGCATTAGGTGCCAGATTTCTAATATGCACTCGGTGTTCCTGACGTTTAGGATGATCTAGTTCCCGGACTCTGGTCTTCTGATTGTCCGTACTGCATCTGTTTTACTTCATTCCTGTACCTTTTTTTTCTTGTAATTATCTGAATTAACTACAAGGTGACACCTGGGAACAGCTCTACAGATAACTTCGTAAGAGTCTCCATGAACAAGACCAATGGGGCACTTTTGCCTCCCACTGCACTACAGGCTTCCAACAACTCCTCAGCAGGACACATTCCTTCATACAACTCCCATACACTTCCATCTTTTCAGACAGTCCATTCCACCTATGAGAGAGCACACGACTTCCTCCCACCAAAACTTTACACACATCCAGCATTCCTACAGGGACCTGGGGCAAGCACTCTCACAACACACAGAACCCAGGCTGTGCTGTCAGCCGGTCAGCCAGCTTCCTGGGGCAGTTGTCTTTTAGAAAACACAATGTCATTGTTCCTTCAGTATGACTTAAAGGGGAAAATAATTTTTTCAAACCAACTGAGGCAGAAAATGCAGAGAGTCCTTTGGACCTCTCTTTAGATAGCTTCGTTCTATTAATATCCATCTGGTGACCCCTGGACTGTATTTAGGCAGTCACAGTCACAAAGAACATAATGAAAAATTTTTTATGTCTATAAAAAGACTGGCGCAATGTCTCCAAGGCCATTACTAAGGTTAGTGTGAGAGACAATAGCATCAGCAATAAATTAGTAGTGGTAAAACACAGCTCACTTAAGGAACAACAAGAAACAAAAGAAAGTTGGCCAGAAAAGTGTCAAATGTTTCAGATTTTGCCAAACTTGCCAATGATTAAAGAAGCATGTTACCCTGTCTGGGAGGGCCAAATTACTAAATCTCTATTACTCTGTGTCTTATTTCCCGTAGGCTGTCAGAGTAGGTGATCCTACTGGTTTCTTCTTGCCTTATAATTTATGAATCAGAAGGAGGAAACACATGATGGTTAAAAGGTATTAATTTGTAGATAATGTTGAATGCTTAGGTCTGACCCACACGAACAATTTGCATATTTTAAAAAATAACCTAGGATATTCATATACTCTAGTATGTTTTGTATTTCCTTTACGGAGAAGGGAAAAAAAAGCCACTTGCTCTTCTAAGATTTGAAGAGGTCACATAAGTAGTAATTTGAAGAAACAATTTTCAAACTGGAAAAAAAACCAAAAAACAAACAAAAAACAACCATCAAACAAGAAAACAGGAAGAAGGTTTATTTTTGTTTTGAAATTTTTGCCACAGGTAGAAATCAAAGCCTTGCAAAAGATGATAATATTCTGACATTTGGCAAGACAGAATAGCACTTCTGAGACACAACCAAGTAGCAAGGAAAAACTAGATAGAAGTGCATCTCCCAACAGAACTCATGTTCTACAATTAGTCATACATCACAAATGGAGAGCAGATGCCTCCAAACACAACAGTTCAATGAAAACACAGTAGAATGGCCAGAGACGAAGCCAATCACCAATCCTCAGGTGAGAAAAAAAATATATCATGTAAGCTTACTTAAAAAAAGTGTTACATATTTTCTTTGTTCATTATTTGGTGAATGCAAAAGGAAGATTCTCTAGTAAGACCTGATAGTACAGTGAACTGATATAATCATCCTTTTGCATGGGGTGTTCATAGACAAGGCAAACAGAGCATATTGGACTTGTCTGACTGCTTTTGCTTCTACTACTACAGCACTTAGGAAATTCCCTTGACACACCCATGCAGAAGAACAAGCTAGACCCTAGACTCACTGAAAAAGCAAATCTGTAAAACAAATGTACACAATTTAGTTCTTATTAGTTAAATCCAGGCAAGTTAACAGTATTATCACAAAGGATATTAGTTAATTACGACTTCTCACTGAATAGCACTGTCAGATGAAGGAGATTCTGTTCAAGCATCCTCTTTCCACTTTCCAAAAAAGGGAATAAAAAACCCCCAGGTATTGATTTACATTATGAAAACCATCCTAACAACAAATTCTGGTAAACATAAATAAAGCTGTTGGTAGAAACATATGTCTGATTTATTCTTATCATCAGTATCTAACTTCCATTTCATCAAGGACTGGATTTCAATGGTTATGCTTGAACTATGTAAAAATCTGTAAAGATACATTTATCAACTAAAAATTCTAATACAGATTTTTGCCTTTTCCCAGTCAGGATGAACTGTAATCAATAAGAAACAGCCATGACTGAAGGCAGAACTTCATTCTGGATTGTTAGGCTTATTGATATTAACTAATATATTGTTAAATTAAATTACATATATCTGTTACAAATAATTCTGTCAAGAGAAAAAACAGGGAACCTACACATTCTACGGATCCATGTCCTCTGGTTCAGTCACAGCATTATATTTTCTACAATCCTCCTGTGAAATTTTCATCTCTGATGTTCCATTTGCTCCACAAACTCCCTTTGGGGCCAACTTTCCTCCCTGTTGTTTAGCTATCCAGAGTGCAAGAGATGCTTCATGCAGCCACTGATATGCCATGCCATCTCTGGGATATTTAGCCAGAATGTCATCACCTCTTGGCTGAAAGACGGTCCTGGCTCCCAGTACAGAGACCTCTGTGCAGCCATCAGGCACACCAAGAAGTTCCCATATTCCATTAGAGTCCGGTTTGGATTTGACAAGGGAGGATTCAAGGTTAAAGTACATACTTCAAAATACAGTATTCTTAAGACTACCTTTCTTTTGTTTTCTACTTTTGAGGTTTCTGAATATATTTTCATGTAGGAATACCTCTCCAGAAAATTCCAGCATCACCTCCAAGAAGTGATAATATCAGTTACTGAAAGAGGATTTTAAGAATCAGAATTTAAATTAGAAGCTGATTCATTATACTCAGATTTATCAAAACCCAACTAGTTCAAACTACTGTACTCATCTTCCCTATAACAACTTCAGGACTTATAACTGATGCATAAAAACATTGCATTTATATGTATTTCAAAAGTACAGACTTCTTATAGAAATCCATATCTGATGATTACCTTTAATAAAACAAGTGACTATAATATAAACACCTCTCTTTTAGGAATGCATGGGAAAAAAAAAAGGCGTCAAAAAAGCACTGCAAGTTGTTCCACACACCGAATCTATCTCCCCTGAAAAGTGTGAATCTGTTCACAAGCATATGCCAAATTTTGTACGGGTTGAGCCCAGCAGCCCAGAGAGGGAAGGCTGACTAGGCAGTGTTCCCAAACACATGCAAGAAAACAGCCAAAGAAAAATAAAGAAAAGTCTACCTACTACTGCTTCAGTTATGCATATCTTGAGTACCTCTTAAAACAACCATTGATAAAAAGTACCAGCATTCAAACAAAGTAACGTTTAATTCATTAGCCTTTTCAAGTTGAGCTCCAGATGAAACTAATATGCACAGAATTACCTCAAAAAAAAAAGAAAATAAAGCTAATCCTTCCCCTATTTCTTAAGGAAAAATATATTCAGATAACATGGTATTTCACAATACAAATGCTAGACTAGTTTGAATTAGTCAAGTTCAAAAAATTAATGTAATTCCAACCCCCCTATCATGGGCAGGAACACCATATATACTGATATATATAAAAATAAACAATAAAAACATTGACATTTCCTCTCCAAGTTTGCAACAGGTACATTTACATTCATGTATGTCCCCCAAAACCAAAAAAATAAAAATTCTGTCATATACATAAAAATATGTTCAGAGTAATGTATTCCCTTACTGACATACAAAAAAGAAACACCATTTGTTCTACAACTACCTTACTGCCTTGAGAGAAATTATGTTTTTTAAACTCTGGAACACGATATTATAATCAAGCACTAAGAGAACTTAGGGTATATATATTTTTATTAAACCAAACTACTGCAATGCACAACACTTCACATTGTTTCAGCAAATTAAGCAGCTGAATGGTATTTCTTCGATAATCAATACTCTTAACCTTACACAGGACTACCTTAGTCTACCCACCATTAACACAGATTTTTAATTTGCTTACGAGTAAATGCTTGAACTAATCAATTTTATAAAACAGATTATATGTATCTTTGATTTCCCTTTATTTATTTGGATGTTAATAACTATGTTTTAAACCAGTATAGTTAAAAAGGACAGACACTTTGATCATACATATAAAGCCATTTTCCTACCAGTAAGCAGTGCCTCATTTGACATATGTTTCAACATTTTTTTTGAGGGAGAAAAACAGAATTCACTGGTGAGTAATGTTTTAACAATTTTTCTTTAATACATTATTTTAAACCCAGGCTGAAGTCAACTGATAGAGCTCAAAAGCAGGCTATTACACCCTAGAACATCTACATCATTACTGCATGTGCAGAATAAAAGAATGGGTGGGATAAGGAAACTGCACCAGTTCTTGTTTTCTAATCATCAAAACTGAATATGCCAGAATTTTATGGGAAAATCAGATGCTACTTAAAATATTAATTATAATCTTTCACAAACAATACAACATGATTGGTTTCCTTATTCCTAAACACTTAACTAGGGAAGATCATTGCTAACTGAAAAAAAACAGGGTGAAAAAGCTGGTATATCTTTTCTGACATGACCTCAATATTTTTATACTCATCCGTCAGTGGCAGGTCACCACTGTGAAGTCTCTCTATTAACTAGATCAATCTGGGAATTGTTCTGAGTTACAGTGCTTCCAAGTATGTTTATATTTATTAGGAACGATGTCAAACAGTCTTCTAGTTCACTACCAAGAGCATTTTAAATAGAATCACAGAACTGATGTACCATGAGATTTAATGCTGCACTGAAAGTGTGGAGTATTCTTTAATTTTAGCTTTATTCAGATAGAAAGAGCTTACTGAAGTAGACCTAACTAATACAGTGTGTATCAATAGTATATACCCTATGTACTGCTTCAAAAAAAAAAACAAACCTGAAAAATTAGTGCTGAGAAGTTTATAGTCCAAGAAATGGATAAAAAAATGACAAGTATATTAAATGAGAGCAATCTCCTTAAATATCTCTGTGCGTGTACATTTAAGTAACATGAAAAATTAGGTCAAGTAACCATGCATGAAATAATGCAGTAGACCCTCATCAGATGAAAATTAGAGTCCAATATATGACCCTTGCATATTTTGTCTAGACAAAACTTTACATATTAATACTAGATATTGGGAGGGTTGGTGAGGTGGAGGGTGTGGCTTTAAAATTTCACAATTACTACAGTTAATGAATTTGCAAAGGTTCTAAGGAAAAAATCCTCTGAAAGGTTCTAAGAGAAAATCGACAAGCCACCACTGAATACAATACACTTGTTGAATAAGGCTGAATCAAAGATAAATGAATTTTCTGATTTTCCACAGTTTGAGAGAGGTACATATGCACCTGTCCTGGTGGCATCACAGTATTCCTCCCAACAAATCTACTTCCTACTAATTTTTTCTAATGATGAAACATGACACCCTGATTCAGGTTTACAGCTTACAGATAATGTGACAACGTACACAGAACTACTATTGCAACATTAAACACTTTTACATCATTTTTAGTGTGCCACATTTAATAAACTTCATTTAATGTTCAAGCTAAATCAGTTAGCATTATGTTCTAAACACAGTGGCTCAAAATATTGAGCGATTTCATGTCTCATAACCAACAAAATCATTACCGCTCCCGCACAATGACATGTGTAACAAATTCACAACCTCATGCTGAGGTGGAATTTCTTGCACATCTGTTTCTGCCCCTTGTCCCTATTGGCTGGCACCAGTGAGAGGAGCCTGGCTCCCATCCTCTTGACACTACCCTTTAGATAGTTATACACATTAACTAGGTCCCCCCTTAGTTGCCTCCTCTTGAGGCTGAACAGGCCCAGCTCTCTCAGCCTTTCTTCATAAGAGAAATGCTCCAGATCAATTCAGAAGGTCTCTGCTGGACTTGCTCCAGAAGCTCCATGTCTCTCTCATACTGTGGAGCCCAGAAATGCCACAGTACTGCAAATGTGGCTTTACCAGTGCTGAGGAAAGGGGCTGCATCAGCTCTCTCAACCTGCTGGCAATGCTCTTCCTCCTAATTCACCCCAGGATACTGCTGGCTCACGGACAGCTTGTTGTCCATCAGGACACCCAGGTCCTTCTCTGCAGAGCTGTTTTGCAGCAGGTCAGCCCCCAGTCAGTAATACTGGTGCCTGGGGTTATTCCTCCTCAGGTGCAGGACACTGCATTTGCCTTTGCTGAAGGTTCTTCTCTGCCCAAATTCATGGGAAACCTACCCTGAAATCCACTATTCTGACCACCGTTTCCATATTTGACAAAGAGCTACCAGAGGTAAGCCCATCAATCAATATGTGCAGACACAAAAGTAGGTATGTAGCTTACCACTAAAAGAAGCTCTTTTTGAAGAGTGGAGCAGAAAAGGCAACTATTAACCACTGCACAAGTGAGCTCCTGGGTGCTTAAAAATTACATTTGAGAAAGATCAGTCAATGTGTATGTGGTGGTTTGAAACTCCCAAGGATCCGATTTTTAAGTTCAAGCCCCCCTCCCACAGTCTGCCCCTGTGAGAGGGTTTGGTGATGGTATGGACTTGATATCTTTTTCACTTCATGTGGAGAGTTTTCAGACAAAACACAACTATTCGTTATTGGGGGAAGGGAAAAATATTTACAAAGGTTTATTTACTTACACCTACATATATATATATATATTTACATTGAATTAAAGTCCTCTTTTCCTTCAATAAAAGTCCAAGAAGGAAAGAGAAAAGTCTTTCTGTCACTGCACAGGCCACAGTTCCTTCGTTTCAGTTTTTTGTGGCACTGGTTAGTGTCCTTCATTTTCCTAAGGCAGCAGATTCAAGTATGGCAGTCAGGATTTTGGTTCTTACTTTGTGGAAATTTCAACCCCGAGCCCAAGCCTTCAGGGGATCTCCCTGTAGATCTCCACTCCTCTTGGGGTAGAACACTGAAGGCAGCTTTCAATTCAGTCTTACCAAAGCTCTTTTGCTCTGTCTCGGCTCGCCAGCATGATAGAAGCAACAGCAGCAGCAGCAGAGGACACGGGCACCTCCTCCACACTCTGTCCTGGCTCAGCTCTCAGAACGACTCCGGGCTTCTCGGCTCCTCTCTCTCTCTCTAGCTGCTGCTGCATTTTGGGACTCCCTAAAGGTTTGGAAGTCCACCCCTGCTCTTCAGCAGGTGTCTGGGTTTTGGGAAAGTAATACAGTCTTACCCCAAACCAGCTCTGTTGAGTTTTCCTCTGTTTCGTTGCCAGCTCTCCCTCCTGCAGGAACATCTCTGCGTCTCTCACCCAGCTTCACGTTATCTTGTTGCTACTGACTATCTTTCTGGCTTTCAGCCATTGCTGTCTCTGTTCAGGACTGCTCTGCTGCTGCTTTCAATGTCTTCTGCTGCTGCTGACAGTAAGGAAATTCTTCCACCTCTTGATTACGGGACCTGGTCCAGTTTTGACACTACACCGGGTCTCCCGTAGCCTCAGCTGGGGCTGGGGGCTCTTGGCCCCCAGAGGGGCTCACTGGCCCCCTGCTTCCTCGTGGTTCAGATCATGGCTACCCACCTACTAAAACTACTTCACCACCTTCTCTTCCGTTGCTGTGGGTATGTAATTTCCGTAGGGCGCATATGAACCTTTGATTGGTCTAGTATTATCAGTGGGGCAAACCATTACTGCCCCAGAGAAAAGGTTTTTCAAACCACCACATTCTAATACAGCAAGAACTCTAATTAGACTGCAAAACATCAGTAGCAGACGTAAGCCAAATACAACAGAGTGAATCTGTGTGTGCTGTGCCCACATCATGTGATGTGTCCTAACAACCACAGCACATGAAATGATGTCTGAACTAGCATCCTTTAGATTCTCTGGGCACGAAAAATAAAAATTGTCTCCTACCGTGTCACAGCAGACATTAACCACAACAGTGGGGAAAAAAAAAATAATCAAAAATTACAGTCTCATTCAGCATGTTCCAGCACTTTTCTAAGCTTCTTTTTTATTTTGCTCATGTTTCAGCTTTCCTTGGGCTTTCTACAATAATATCCTTTGGTTATCTTCTAACGATCTCAACATAATTCTAACAAATTAGTATTTTATCAGATGAAAACAAAGCAAAAAACAGGAATATGACCAGATGAATCCTCGCCAGTCTGGTTAAAGCTAAGATACAATGATGACTTATTCAGACTGTAAGCAGAACTTGAAATATATTAATTGCTTGAACAAAAAGATTGGTCACGTAAACCAACCAGAATAAAAACAACACATTCACTCTGGCCGTGAGACTGTAAAACTATCTCGCTAACACACCGACCTTATTGTGAATGAAAGGAAATACAATTACCAAGATACGTTACCACTTCACTAGGTAGCACAGAAACCAGTGGGATCACTAGTCCAACAGATTAATTTCTAACAAAATATATTCAATGACAGTGTGTTTTGAAAGCACAGATAGTCTGCACAGATGTAATTCCGTTTTGGGATAACAATCTTCTCTCTGAACTTACTCATCTATTAGGATAATAGCTACAAGCATTCTAGTGCTTGTAGGCACAAAGGTGCGAGAAGAAAGCTGAAAGTATGGAAAGGGTAAAGCTCTTCAAACTACTACACTCCCAAATATACATTAAAAACAACACAGTTACATCAAAAAGAAACACTTTTTAAACAAAATTTTAACTGATGTTTACTCTTATGTAACCAAAGTAAAGTAATTCAACTTGGAACACAGATTCAGCCAACATCAACAGAATAACATGCTTTTGTGGCTGGTTTTATGTTAATAAGTATGCTTGGTTTTCTTATGTATCAACAGGACCACTTTTAATACCTACTATTAAGCAAAACAATCCATTTATAGTATATTTACTTATAGTACACTATGTTCACAAAGGAAAAAACCAAGACCTATACAAGGACCAATAACAAGAGTTTACATCATAATTTTAACATCACTGAACCTACTCAAACGGTCAACTCAGAGAAATTCAAAAAACCTGCTTAGTATTTTCCAGGAAGCATGCTGTCCCAAAAGTAATAGAACTACAACAAAGTTTGACTACTCTGTTCTCTGTGTTTCCAATATAAGTTATCATTTTCCTTTAAGGTTTCAGAAATTATTATGAACTGTCAGGACATATACTCGATGACTGATGAATATTTTATCCCATATCATGAAAGACTAACTACCACTTCAATGACAGTACACAAATAAAACGAAGACTCAACACAAATCATCTAGGAGTCTACTTTGGCTCAGTGGCAACTGGGCAAGCACTCATGAACTTCATGCTTTTGGGAAAGAAAATCCCCTCTGACTCAAAGAAAGATCGATTGTAATAATATTGTTTCAGTGCAACTACCACAGAGAAACAAGAGAAAACACACACACAAAAAGGATCACTGGCTTGCCCGTTTTGTAAAAGATAGAGAGAGATGAGAGACAAAGAGTAAAAGTAGCAGAGAGAACTAAATATGTATCATAGAATGAAGCAGAAATTGTGATTTTTTCCATATGAGGAAACTGTATATGTACATATTTATCCATTTGTAAACCTACACAGCAATCTACATAAATAAATATCTACACACAGAAAGAGATCCTCTCACTCTCTCTAGTTTTCTACTCCAGACAATGTCATTCCAGGCAGGAATCTGAATACTGTTAAGGGTCCACATACCTACAGTAACAAAAAAGAAGTTAACACATAATGGCATACGTGTTTGTTAGCTGTAAAAGCGCATAGTGTAATCCATGGCATTTATAGGCTCAGCAATTTGAATACCAAATGCCTCCAATTCATAACTGAAGAGAATTTTTCTACCCGCCAGTCCTGAAGACCCACTCCAAGACTTGAAATTCCAGCTGGGATGTTTCTTATTCAGGTATCACTTCCACAAAGAGCTGCTGCAACTGAAATTCAGCTAAGTCTTAATTTGGAAAACTCCTCCTTAAGGAGACTATCCTTTCCTTTTTTACTTCTTAGAACCTCAAAGAGATAAATGGTTACATCAAGTAAATCTGTACAAAGAAACAAAATTCTTAGTACTAGCAGTCAATTCTCATTACCCCAAATGTCAAGAAAGTATGATAGTGCTCATAGAAATAGTACAGTCTAGCAGGCCACAAGAACCTGATAGTGTAGGTAAAAGTAACTGAAAAGGCAAAAGGAACATAACTAAAGGCAAAAATGGCCAACCAAACCATAAAATTAATGCTCTCACATTGGCAAGGAGTCAGCCCCAAAGCCAACTGTGGATAAAACCAGAAAAAACAATGAATGTCCCTTGTAAAATTGTCATGAAGCACCTAGGCATGCAGCAAGCTAGACAAGTTTCATAGGCAGCGTTACTATTAAGTAAAAACATCTCTTGAATCAGTGGGCCCAAAACTTTCAGTCAAGTACAGCCACCAGATTCAGACAACAGGAACTAGACACCCTTCAGATCTTACTCCACAGCCTACTCTTTGGGCTCTAAAATGTCTGGAAACCTAAACAAAACAGGAGTGGCTACCACTACGTAGCAGCACTCTTAGAAAGGGAAGACATCCTGTGGCAAGTCAAGCAAAGTAAGCATCTATCCTTCCAGTCTTTTCATGCAACAGTTGGGTCTACAGCTGACTGAGCTTGTGAAGATAGGGCAGGTGAGATACAGCTCAGAATAAGCAGACTCAGCTGGTATCTTAACTAATCTAAGGCCATTTCTACAGGAGAATCTGCCCTGTCCATATTAGCTGCACTTCTTCTGACAGTTTTATTGCTCTGGAATATCTTATATTAGTAAATGAATTACAAGTATAAGGGTGCAGAGAACAGGTCCACCTTTAAGAAGAGAGCTGAAGAAGTGTGCGGTCAGCCTTCCCCAGGCGACAGCAAGGCAGCAGATCCACTCAGAAGAGAGAACCATCCTGAGAAAGGAGGGCATCTGGACCCAATAAGAGTAAGCAGCCTTGAAATTCCACTGCTGGCTTTTTAGTTTCACAGTGCTGCAACACACTGATTTGGCTAAAGAGATGGCATTAAATATTGAATATCCTTGTAATACATAAAACATAACTGCATATATGGCATGCACTATTCATTGCTATGCCATATATGGGATATGCTGAGATAATATTCAATGCTGCTTTAAAAAGTCTTTCAAATATTTCCACAACCCACTATTGTATAAGTATGTTTGAAAAGCAGGAAAGTATCCAAATATTAAAAAACAAAATAACACGTGGTATGCATTTATTTCATGTTTCTTGTGAAGTCTATGTAGTCTCTCTCCTCAACCTGCCACGCAGCCATACACTTTAAAAAAGGTATTTTTAGGTCTTCACACAGGTGCAAAACCAACTTGAGTAAGAATAGTAGAGACAATTAGAAAAACTCCAGCATGTTCCCCTCTTTAAACTTCGGTACACTTGCAGCAGAAAAATGCATAAGACCTATATGGATTCTCAGTCAATACTGTGTAAGAGTAAAAAAATTATTTACAAGAGAGAGATAATAATTATAAAATAACTCAGCACCTACATCTACCCCAAGCAGGAGACACAAAGAATGGATATTTACTGAAGGAACAGTTTTGCACTGATGTGAAACAGACCACTTGTTTTTCCTACTTTAACTTTCTACCATTAAAGAGATGGTCACTTTTTTCCTTTTGAAAAAACATTAGTACAAAAACACTTATGGCTTATGAATAGCCAGCTCTACTGGCTTAGTTTGTGCCAGCTTTTGAGCTAGGAGAAGAAACATTTCACACATGTTCTCCAAGGATAATACATAAGTCAATAATCAAGGTGGTTTCACAGACAAAAGCAAATCATAATTTAAAACAACTAGTATGTCTCAAAATGGCATACGCTAGTGTATAAAGTTAGAAACTGTTACAATTTTTTCTGCTCCTTGTGATAGGGACATACACTTAACCGCAAGGGACACCACGGCACAAAAAATGACCATAAGGTGAAAGCTTGTCAGTCTTCTGCCCATCGACGGCACAACCCTTTAACTTTTACTTGGTATTTATTATTTCCAAACCTTTTTTTCCCCCTTCTGACAATAATGAAAATGCTACACAAATAAAAAGGCCATTCCTGTACTAACAAATGTCAGCTAGCCTGTCTAAAAACAGTAGGGACGCAAACTTGTCCCTTCAGGAACACCGAACAAAGCAGGCTATCTTGAGTTGTCCGTATAAGGAATATCTGCTCCCGACAAAATGTCGAATATTTCAGAGCAAACTGAAAGTGTCTTTAAGGGGAAAAAAAAAAGAGGGGAAGGCAGAAGGGCTCGTGAAAACAAAACACCATCTCATAAAAGGAGGCAAAGTAACACGCAGCGTCCGGTATATAAAATCCACCACTAAGGGCCTCGCAATGAGAGGCTCTCAGCTCTCGCAGCTCCAGACCGGGAGAAGCTAGGAGGCCGCGAATCCTCCCCACGGCTCTTCTGCCAGGGATCAGGAAATCCGGTGCCCGCTCCCGCGCACCTGGAGCGGGTGGCCGGCCGGCCTTACCTCTGCGTCCGGCGGAGCCGGCTACTCCGCCGCAGGTGGGGCAACGTGAAGTTGGAAAGGAGCGTCCAAAAACTGGGGTCCGACATATCCATTGTCCTGCGCTGAAAAGCTCAAAAACTCAGAGCCATAGTACGAAGAGGAAGGGGAGGAAGGGACAACAGTCCCGGGAGTTCGAGAGAGAGAGCGGGAAGCCCGCCAGCCTCCGAGGGGGCGGAAGGAGAGCGAAGGTAGCAGGCAATTGAGACCGGCAGAAACTTTCCCGTGCGCCTTCTCCGCGGGCACCGCCCCGCCCCGCCCCGCCCCGGCAATTGGCGGCCGCGCCGCTCCGCCCGCCCCCCGCGGGTCAGGCGGCACGGGGAGGGACCGGGACAGAGACAGGGCAGAGCACCCCCATGGGTCAGGGGACACCTGGCAGAGCCCAGGGCAGAGGCCCCGCGGATCAGGCGGCACCTGGCAGAGCCCTCCAGTTGGGCTCGGATCTGCCGGGCACCGCAAACTAAAGACCACGGACGCTCTGTGCCGGCTTACGTGTGTATCCATTGCCATGGCTTCATGCCTATCCCTGCAGAACTGACGGTACAGGTACTTAATTACCGTTTGTCACACTGGCTACCTGCCACTCCAGACACCAGGAGTTTGCTACGGAAAGCTGGGACACCTGCCTCCCTCCCCTGCCAGCTATAGCTTTTGGGAAAGCTATCCTGAAACACAAGCTGGCAAAAGAGGGGTACGGAAAGGCTCTGAGTACCTTTCCCACTCAAAAGAGTGACCTAATCCCTAAGGTACTTTGACTCATTTCCTCCCCTTCCTCCTCCCAATTTTCTTCCTTGGCTTCCCTCTTCGCCATTCCCCAGCTGCCTTCCAGCTCAGCTGGTTTCGTTCCTTGACTCCTCCCCGTCACCGGCGTTCATTTTAGCCTCACGTGTGCTGACTATTGTCCTCAGTCTTTTCACACCTAATTCCAGCACAACCCTCAAGCCCTCTCCTCTCTCCTTCTGCAGCTGTCTAGAATAGCATATTTCCTCATATCTCTGCAGTACGCAAATAAAAGTGTTTCTAAAATTACTTATATATTGTCATTCTGTAATGCCTAACTCCAGCTGTTGGAAGCAATGGTGGTTAGGTACAGAAAAACAATTACTGTGCCTTCAAAAAAATTAGGAGGTTTCTTTTGTGGTACTTAAACATTTCTACTTGCCTTTTCATTTATCTGAGGGTGACATTTAAGGGAGTTGATCACATTTATGGTTATGGAAACAATGCTGCAATTTTTGTGCTGAGACTATTTACTTATTTTACTGAAAGCATGAATCCTGCATAATCTCAACATTGCAGGTGCTGTATCTTGGGAAAACACTAACTACTGTGATAGTTCGCAGCACTGCACTCTAAACCTATGACACACTGTGCTTAAATCATCCACAGCTGTCTGTGCATAGTAGTAGGAAAATCACATAAAACAAAAGAAAAATCTGATGTAAACACAGACGAGTCCATCACTTGGGTGAAAGAAAACTCATGGCGCAGAATGCTGCAGCACAGAGCTAGAAAGGCTCTCATGACACTTGGAATGAGACAACTCTCAGGATACCAGCTCAGCATGTTTAACACAGCATTGCAATGTTAGCCCTCATTGTGAAAAGTCCAGAAAGACACACTGCAAAGGCAGAACGAGTGTTCTCTAACCAACTAAAACGTTAATTTTTGGGGTGCAAAGGAACATTATCTTGGGATAGCTTTACAAGTCACAGGTACAGACTATCTTATTCAAGAAATGGGTTTAGACAGGCATTTAGTAAGGTTACCACCACAGGCCTTAGTACAAATCCCCATAAGACACCATGTCTATCACACAGGAAAAGTTTCAGTGCCCCCACTGCCCTGAAAACTCTCCCCTCTCCTCACTCTTCTAAGAGGCAGTTGGAGCAACAAAAGCAGTTCAGTTTCCATAACTCTGTCAAGCGCATCACATGTGGGGGTGATGATGGAACATGGAGGCCAAAAATTACCAATCTTTTCTCTTGTTGGACTGTAATTTAACTCATGATTTCTTTGTGAAAATCTTTACCACTTTATCAATCGTGACGTGAAGCCTCCAATTCTGAAATATACTCTAAAAACTTTTAAAAATTAAGCAAGACTAGCTATCATACTGGGGGCAAAGACCCACATGAAAAAATATGATAGCTGCTGGCAAGTAGACAAATTCTGATGGAAAAAAAAAGTTTAACCTTTCTATGTACAACCAGAGATGATTATACCAAAAGCCATTACACAGACCTAGATACTGCAATCTACATTTCATGATCTGAAAAGTTGGATTTTTGCAAAAGCAGAAAGGAGTGGAAAAACTCTAGGCAACAGCTTTTACTCATGTATGTAGCAGCAGAGGGTATTATATTGTTGTGGCTTAGGAATGGTGTTCCCCAGTTTATGCTCCCACTGAGACTCTCCAAACCAGGTGCCACTTGCTTGCCCCCCCCTCCCCATCTGACCCCTGTGGCAGGATGGAGAGGAGAACTGGAGGCACAAAAGGTTAAGATAAGAACACGGGTTAAGATAAGAACAATTTACTGGAAACAGCAGTGAGATAAGACAATGAACAGTAACAGCAACAATATTAATGAAATAGGGTGCAAGAAAAATTATTCACATGCAAGTTCTCACTCCCAAAAATACCTGACTGCTCCCTCCACCATGTTACCCGATCCAGAAGGGACCCTCCCACCCCCAGAAACGTCAGGAGGTGGGTACGGAATAACCTCTAGGTCTCAGCCATGCCCCCTCCTGGCTACTGCAAAAATTAACTCTGACCTGGCTGGAACCAGGACACATAATCACATCAGTGTCTCATTCTACATTCAATGCTTAACACTGTTCACTTCGAACAGTGGGTGAATGGTCAAATCCCTTGCAATTCCATCTCTAGACCTTGCACAAACTATTCACAAGCAACAGCTCCCCGAGGTACTTGTGATGACCTGTAGATCCAAACATAATTTCACCTTGGCTTTCTGTGCACAGTTAGGTACACACAGTCCTCCTACTCAATCACACTGTAACACGAGCTTGAAAGCAAGGAGACTTAACTATTTTTCTCAAGTGCTTGCTGGACATAAGCATATTAAGGCACTACAGAGACTCTGACAAAGGAAATGAAGGGAGGAGCTGTGTGAGAAGTCCAGCGTAGTCCCACAACAACCTTATAAAAATTACAGACTTCATAAAGGGGAGCATAGGCCTTATACTTAAGAGCACAACATGTAAATGATGGTGAAGACTTTGCAATGCCTGTCAATAAACAACATAGCTTCCAAAGCAGTGCCTGCAGTTGGTGACTTTCCATGACAGAAAAATGCCTGATTTAAAAACCAACACTTCATGGGAGAGTGAAGTTTTGCAAACCTGTTAGTATTACACAACTGCTAACAGGACAGCTTGTCTCCCAACATAATGAGCTGAATCAGCTCATTGAAGGACACCCCAGGATCAGATCAAGTACAAGGGAAGCAGATGGAATGAATGGTCAGGCAGAGAGGCAGAGGCAGCTGGACCACTTCTTTTGCAGCAGCTGTCCCTAAAATTGGAGCTGCTTTCACTATCAATACTAATAGTGCTGCTTATCCTTCAGAAACACAGCCTCAACAGGCTCAACAGATATATTGTGTCTTTAAGCCACTGCAATTTACTCACCTCTGCCATGTAGAACTGGACAAGAAAAATTGAACAATAAAGATGATAATGTTCAAAAATATGAAAACCCGAAGTTATTAGGAACAGATCTATGTCATATTGATAAATGCATACTTGACAATTACCTACAATTTTCCCGTAACAAAATGTTACTGGCATGTTCAGCAACTTTCCCTCAGTATCCAATTAAAACACTGAATTCTACAGTTGTCAAAAATAAATAAAGAACAGCAGTTAAGAACCTGCAAGCTAGTCCTTAAGAGGATTTTTTTGCTTAAGTTTTCAGCTGTATAGCCACTTGCAAAACAAGCAGCAACTCAGGCTACTTCATCTCTTAGGAGATGTTTTACTACATAAATAGGATGATGACTTCTATTTATCACAAAGAATTACATAAGCTAGCATGTAACAAAACAAGTGAAAAGAAACATTAAATTTTCCCTTTTATATTCACTTTTGGATAAAAAACATCACACAAGTCACACAAGGTGACTAATCTACCCTTGTTTTGAAGAAAATTACATTTTCAAAAGAAAGCTTATAAAAGGCATCCTTAGAAAAATCTAATTTCTAACTGTCAACACTTACTTCCAGTAATTAACAGCAATAAAAATTCTTCCCCAGAAACATCTTATTATATAACACTGATCACTGATTTTAAGTACCACAATGAAATACTTTGGAAGTTGAAGGTGTATCTTTAAAACCACAATGCAAAACGTATACTAAATCAATATTTTGCACATAATATTCCAATGCAAAAGTTATCTAACCTACCATCTTCACACTGACAATTACGCTAATATGCACTGGAATTTTTCGAAACATATATGAAAACCTTCTGGAATCACTGCCCAAAGGCATTACAAGAGTGCTCATTTCTCATCAGTTTTATAGCAAGATGTACACTGAATGCAGTTCATCAGCAACAGTACAGACAATAAAGATCCTAAGACTTGTAAAATCCTAGTAGTATAGGCCTCATACTGAAATAGAAGAGTAAGTCTAAGAAAGAAAAAAGGTTGCCTTAATGCACCTTTTCCGTTTTCACGGGCTGGGAAGATTATGAAATCACATCTTTTAGCAACAAACAAATGCTTCTCAGTTCATCAACATCTTAGAGGAACGTTAGATTAGAAGTGAGCTCACAGATCACTTGAGAGGAGTTTGGTTTTGTTTAGTTGAGCCTTTTTAGTCAGATAGTTATTATCCAATGAGTAACAAAAGAACTGGCAAAACTGCTCATTCAATTATTGCTACTTTCAAAGTGTCTTGGAATAGCTCAGTTTTACAACAATGGAACTAAGCTGTCATTTCATAACACTCCTTTAAAAGGACAAACAGGATATTAGCTGCTGTCAGTAGTGAATTCAGGTATGGTAACTTCCTTACTGTCACTGAACACAGTTTTACACAGGAAACAATTCTATCCAAACAGATCTTGCTCCAAATAAGATTTCCAGTCCAGTCAATAACCATCTCAGCTGACGAAACATTGAGACATATGTAAAACATTCAACCCATCTCCTCACAATGTTTTAGTAAGTTAACTATCACAATACAAAAATTTATGTGTGATAAGGGAAACATTAAAACTCACCTACAGATTTGAAAAAGTAACTGCACATTAACCATTTCTAGTGGATCATACAGGGTTATGTTTTTGTTTAATACAATTAAATGCACTATCAATGATCTGGAAAAAAATTATGATAACCTTTCTAGCAAACAACACAAAAGAGGTAAATAATCACATGAACAAGATAGTTTATCACTGGATAGAGCAGCCTTGTTTGAACAACATGCACCATCATAGCCTTGATAGCCATCAAGTCGTATCAAAGCACAAAAACACCCCACAGATCTCAAAGGTCATAAAAAAGTCAGGAGTTCAAAAAAAAAAAGTTATATTGAAATCTGAACAATGTGTGCAACTTGAAAAATGTCATTTATTTCACTTAGTCAAGTCTGCTGGAGAACCTTGTCGTTTCGAATGTGTATCCCCAGCAAAAAGATATTTTTGAGAGGAGACAGGTCATTAGAATAGCAGACTCCATCAAACTCCCTCACAGATACTAGAGTTAGGGGTTCAATCTGCAGCAGTCAGACAAAAAAGCAGTTTTAAATTCTTTTATCTTACCCATTATAAGACAGTGTGATTTCCTATCACTGTAAATCTTATATGTCTTTCTATCTAAAAAATTAATCAATTTCAAATAAGAATTGGAGGGTGGATTAAAAAAAAAGGTCTACAGCCTATTTTATATATGAAGTCAAAATAAAAGATCTCATTGGTCTATTCAGTCCTATAAATGTAGTAATTATTATTATTATTACTACTCTTACTTACAATAATTGAAATCTTGCTTCCCCTAGTGGTTGATGTTTAGTACCTTCTAGTGACTGCACACAATTTTCACTGTGGGACGTACATTGTAAAAATAAGTTGAAGAAATCACAGCAAGGAAAGAAGTATTTTGTGGGTGTATAATGTATGTCTGCCAAATTTCTAAGTTTTCTTAGATTCATTTATAAATACACATAAACACTATTACTCTAAACACTTCTGAAGTAGTGTGCAAAATCCTAAAAAATCTCCCAAAGCTCTAGCTTATTATAGCTTGTTTAATAGAAACACGTTCCGGAAAAGCAATGTTCCCACATCACTTCCCATTTCTGGAAGGTTCTAAAATTATGCACAATGTATTTGGAAGTTAAATATATTGTGTATCCATCTGCATCAGGTATCAGAATTCACATCAGGCAATGCTGGTTTTATTACAACATTTTCCTGTCTGTAGTGGAATGAGTCAACCATGCTAACAACCATGCTACCTATTTGCTTTGGACCTAGAGATTAGCTTCTCTTTCTGAGCTAATTTAGCAAACAGACTAATGAGAGAATGTAAAAGAAGTACTTCCCAATTTTAGCACTGAATTTACATTTATCTTGGCAAGTAGAGAAGCATTACTACATTTCACAAGTGCTGCTTTATGTGGTAAGCAAGTCCAGAAAGGGAAACAGAAAATACCTAATGAAAATGTCATAATTTTCCACATACTATGGTGCTTGGATCTTGACTTTATTATCACAAATACCAGAGGATTGCAGGAAGAATACTGTACTAAGTATCTAGTATTATCCCATCCTGCTTCATTTGTTCTTCAGGTACCCTTTTGCCAGCACTTAGCAGCATCCTAAGAGGATCACACCATTTTTTCAAATCAGTAATTTACCATTTTTGTGGTTGTGGTACCCCTGATACAAATGTAAAGGTAGCTGTGTTGTCTAACAGATATGTAAAGAGTCATAATGAAGTTTTCTACTTCATTTTTGGGCATTCATGTCAAACAATGACACCCTTAAGAGACCTATCTTATTTGCACTAGCCCAGACCACATACTCAGAGGTTCTCCTGACATCACACACCATCATATTTAATCAAGCACCTTCTTAAAATAACAGCCATAGCCTATGTGGTAAATGGCATTATCTTTAAGGGTTAAGGTGAAATTCCTAAACAATTGCTTGAGAAACTCCGGATACAATGATTCTTCTAAAACAGTATGCACTTAGATTTTGTTATACAATCACAGCTGCAGACAACTAAGCTGTATTTTTTGAGAAAAAATCTTAATTCAATTGTAGAAAACTTTTTTTTTAAGAGCAGTTTTTTGGGGTTTACACTGTAAAGTTAAAATTGTGGGTTTTACAGTTTAAAACCAAATAAATCTGGTAGTCTGTATAAACATTACATACAGCATATAATCTTTCTCTGCCTTTTAAAGATGAAAACATTCATATCTGACTCTTTTAAGGGAAACAGTTCAAAAGTCAGTTTGAAACATGTCTTTTAAAAGAAGATTGTTCAGTAATTGTAAGTTTCTCTGGTTTAGTTTCATTTTAGTAACTTGCTAATTATGGGAAAGGAAGTCCAACACACCCTACTTTCATTACTGTTCCACAGTTAGGCGGAACATTTTGTCATGCCACCACAGCTTTCTGGTTTGAAGAATCCCAAACAATATACTCCTCTGAGAGAAATACTAGTCCTTATATAGAGCCATTTCCTCATGTTCAGCTCTGCCCCAGGGGACATCCCACTGCCATACTCACCAATTTGAGTAACATGCTTCAGGGATTCTTGTGTTCTAGTCAAATGAACTAGTTCCCCTCAACATGCAGGGGAACTGCTCTCCTATTAGGGCATTGACAGTCTAAGAGACTATTTTGCTGAATAGCTCTTCAGATCAGGAGCACTGGCCTTCCCTGTTCTAACCACTGATGCAGCTCATGGATCAAGGTGACTAACTAGCCAAAGTCTCAAATACAGCAGTTTCGTGACATTCCTCAGTTTTCTACAGCTGCAAGACACTACCTCTAAGAACCTACACGTATACTTTTCTTCTGAAATTATTAGTGGCAAGCAAGAGAAGAAACAAGATCTCTGAAAAACAAAAGGACTGAGAAGATTTCTGCTTCTGAAGGGGCTCAGTCTTATGCTTCTTCATTCTTATTTACCACTTTGTTTCCACAAATTCATATTTAAAGTGTTTTCAGAACTTGCAGATGTGAAGTTGCCATTTCCATAGTGAATAAGCTATTACCAAAGCAAGAAACCTTCCCTAAGGGATCACCAACTTTCACTGCAAAGCAATTTAGCCAGCACAGCAGTGAAAACAAGTTGTGTTGTGTACAACAGAAATAATAAGGCCCTCAAAAAAGGCCACTGCAGGGGCAGCAGTGCATTTCCAATGTACACCTCCTTCTTCTGCATTCTTCACTTTAAATCTTTGAGAGTCTCCAAGCATTTCCTCTGCTGGAATTGTATGTTGTAGGGCAGGCTGATGCATGCAACGCTGGTTTCTATTCTGCACCTGTTTTTATCAAGGTGTGATAAAATTATGCAGCTCCAACATAACGCTGCAGCGTTCACACTAAGCAAGGTTGAGAATTTCCATCTCAGGAATTCAGCTGCAGGATTTTTCTTTTGGCAACTCATACAAATACTAGCTGAACTTTGTCACTGTGCTGCACAAAGACTGCAGAATTTGTGGATTTGGGATAACAGCAATGGAGTTGCCTCAGTAAATACTTCTCCTGGGAGTGAACCACTGACAACTTTAAAAGAAAAATAAAGGACAACTGATAGGTTAACTTAGTTTCTCCCTATCTGCAAGAAGTAACTGGCAACAGATTACAGTCAGTCACATTTTGGACAGTAAAGGGACCCTGAATTCACAATGTATTAAATGTTTTCCTATTAAATCAGATTAAGCCAATTATGAAGCCATACAACAAAAGTCTGAATTGTACATGCATATTAAGATAACTGAGGCTCAGCATATTCACAGTTATTACTAATAGATATGTCACCATCTTACAGGCAAATCCTCTAGGTAAACGGGTACAGTCACCGCAGTGACTAATGACTGCTGTTAGCACGTAATTTGCAAGTACATGAAACTCTTTAGTATGACAGCATAGGAAGAGACCAGCTTGTCCATTTTCAAGCATATTTCAAGATCTGTCTTAAGAGTTATTTTCCTATACAGAATGTGATCAGTTGTTCAAATTTTAACCACCTCCTTGGATTGCAGTTCCTTCTTAACACCACACATGGAGTACTCAACTCACCTACTCTAGTCTGTAGGTGGCCGCAAGTTGAACTCCATGCCATCCTCCCTCCCCTCCTTCAATTTCTGGTTTTAGGTATGGCATATTTTTTATAAGTATTAACAACTTTTGCTGTGGAGATTTTTTTAATTGAATGTATGAAAAAAATTCTACAAAGTAATATCAGGTTTGGATTACAAAATGAGACTGTACCAGGTCTTCAAGATCTTTAAGATCTGTGTATGGCAAAAACATTCAGATTAGCCAATGAACACTCTACTGAGTAACTCATCAAATTATGGTAAAAATGAACATTATGAGAGAATATCTCATGGGGAAATACTTATAGAATATTTTCATTCTCTGTTGTAGAAAGCAGTAAAGCAGTTCAAGAAATCTCCATTCAGGTCATTACTATGACTACTACTGTACTATTACTACTGCATAGCCTTCAAAGTTGTTAGAAAGATATTTTTTCAAACAATATTTTGAATAAAAAATAAACACTGTCTTCAGACTCAGTGTGATGTTACAGCACCACTCCACAATTACTGTTATTTGCAAACTCAAATTCATATTACCTCCTCAAAATGCTTAGAAAGCCTCACGTCCTGACTTCAAAATTTAACCTTCCATAGTACACACCAAAGACAACCTGAAAGGCCAAAAGACTTAATAAAACTAGCACACAAGTGATTTGGGAAGAATTTTATGAGAGTTCAGGGTGTGGAGATCAACAAGTTGGCATTTAAAATTATTCAGATGAGCTCTCTGTCTGTAGCTTTCTGACTACTAGAGGAAATAACTGTCACAAGAACTTCCTTTATTTCCTAAGATGTACCTCACACATGAACTAAAAAACAAAAATAACAACACAGGACTATAGCAAAGATCTATATTTCTGGTAAAGTCTCTAAAATTCTGCTATCTGTCTCTATAAGTTGGAATATGCTGTAGGGAGAAGGGGCTTATTTTCTTGCTTTACTTGATCTAAAAAATATATAAGTAAATCTTTCTTCTGAACAACATGAAGCAGTATAAGCCACAAATTAAATTGAAAGGTTATGTGGAATAAGACAAAGAAATATACAAGAATGCAGTTTTCTTCTGGGAGCTATTAAAAATTTACTTAACACCTGATCTTTATGATATCAGCAAATTTAAGTTTTATACTACTCCAGAAACTTTACAAAATATCACCATAACAACACAGGTTTAGCCTCTCCGATTTTACATCAGTGTGGGGCACATAAAACCATACTTTCTTTAGCATCAGCCCAAAAAACCCATATGGGATCAGAAATGCACATCCCTATATCCCTCTTGGATGAAAACTGACAGTGAAGATCCCCCAGGGGATCCCCCGTGTTCACCAACGGCAACTGTGCAGCTCCTGCCATTCTCAATTGGACCCTCGTCTAGACCAGTACAACTCCGTTAAGACACTAATAGGCCTATACAGGTGTATCTGCCTAGCACTCAACAAAATCCTGATGATTCACAAGCAAAAATCTTCTCCTCTGCTGTGACTCTATAGAGTTCAGAAAACATAAAAGTTTTGACAGTATTTCAAAAGCTGAAGTTAAAACAGCACATTTGAGCACATGCAATCACACCTGCTAAGGCGCTGCTTTTATTTAACCACTCCTCAAAACCCACTTCTAAAAAAAAATCTTAAACCTGCAATGAAATTGTTTCTCATTTTTCATTTTCTGCAATTCCAACAGAAAAAGGTTTCCCTTTGAGCTGTCACAAGTCTTAATATGGCACAGCATGGGAAATAGCTGAGGAAAATGTATTTTGGATGGTTAAATAAGTAGTCCCAAAAAGAGCTGAGAGAACAGCAAGGCCATAACTTCAACTTCAGAGCAGGCAAACTATTTTTGGAAGGGAAAACCAAAGATTAACTTATTTCACCTTGAGGAACTCGTGCTTTATGGTAGATGTTCATGAATACTAATCAGATCACCCTGAGACATGAAACAGCAGGTTTTCCTAATTTTAAACAATAATGAATATTTTGAGAAAGAAATGGAGCCAAGTGATTCTTTACCTCATCCACATCAGCCCTTCCCAAGACCTTCCTCTTTCAGGGTAACAAATCAATGGCCTCATCTTTCAGCATAAACTTAAGGTCAATGTACTTTGTATAGGTCTCACAAAGCAAAGGCAGAAATAAATTTTAAAGAACAATGTCTGCTTGAGAATCCCTGGGTATGGCAGCTGTGTCACTCAGACATAGGGATAGGAGACATCCTCTGATATGTAGTCCTCCTGTGTCTTTTACAAAACCTTATGAATCCAAGAAGTACCAGTTCTGCAGTAAATTACACAGAAGTAAAGAAACTACTCTGAGACCAATTTTAATAGCTAACTCTTCTATGACAATTTTGTTCTGCCTTGAGAGAACCACGTTATGTCTCTGCACAAGTCTCTCCCTATTACAGAGAGAATACTAGTACCTTCTTTTCCGCAGTATTCACTGTCTGGTCTACCTATATGCTTACACCGGATTTAATCATTAACCAGTGTGTACAACAGCTGTCACCTTGGCTGTTACTCAGGTCTGCGTAGGCAGCTAGTGTTACCAAAGGCTGTGGAGTGCCAGCCCAAATATACACTGCCACTGCCCTCCCCCTGTGCTGAAACTGCACCCTTGCTCCCTTCCCAATCCTAAGACAGCCCTGCTCTCACACTGGAGACTCAGCTCAGGGTGCAGCGACACTACCACAAGAGCTAAAAGAGAAGAGGGCAGGAACATGGTCATGGCACAGGGCCAAGGACAGGACTGACAGGGGTTTTGATCATCATTTCAGCTGTGCATGTCCCTGGGGCAGTTCTGCCAAAAGCAGCTGCCCCCACCAGCCCTGTTCAGGTGCAGCAGAACACATAAAGACTGTCCACGCCACTTTCCTTCCCACTGAAACATGGGAAGTTTAAAAATATATTACTGCCTTCAGTAATGTAAAAGCTAAACTAAATTCCTGCTGTCCGTTATATTTTTCACATGGGAGCATATGATTTACATGTGCACACAGCATCATACAGAGCTAGAAAACATTTAAAAGCTCTTTAAACATGCTCACTTTCAGAACAACAATTTAAAAAAATCACTAGAAACTTCCCTCTTCATTTTTCTACAGGAGCCATCCATTTCATTGATGGTTTCATAAAACAGACCAATCCAGTCTTTAGAAGACAACTATTTTACGCTTTTTGTCTTTATCTGATTCTGGAATGCAGGAATGTCATGGGAAAAGAAAGGAAGGTAGGCAAAGAAAGTGGAAGAATAGGAGCACACCAACTAGATTTTTATTTCTGTATTCCACAATTCAGTATATGAATTTAGACACTTTAAAGAAAGTTTTGTGTAAATTTAAATATCAGGGGTTATTGTTATAAAATTATATTAAAAATTTGATACTAATTCTTCCTTTGCTCATAATGGTTACTCATTTATATTATAGATTCAGGTTACATTTAATGAAAATGTGAGCCTCACCATTTTTTGGCAATTCATGGATATAAAAACTTAATACTAAATGGCTAAGAGCTCTAAGCTATCTGTGACTCTGACTTTTTTCTTTCAATTCAGTGCTGTAGGATGAGGTTTAATCCATGCTAGTTATACATGTAATTGCTGCTCTTGGTAACATGTAAGTAATCAGTTAACAAGATGATCCCATGTAAAATGCAGTGTTTACAACAGCCTCCTCACAAGCTTCCCAAGAAAAGAGACTACATTACCAAACGGTATAGCTAATAATCCTCATTTGCCTTCCTGCCAACTCAGCTGTAGATGTGGTGAGCTGAACTGGATTTTTCCTCAAGAAAAAGTCTATAAAAAAAATTTTAACCATTAAAAAAAAATGTACAAGGACTTTTCTTACTTGTCACCTTCTTTTTTAGGGCTTCAGAATTAATCCTTTCAATCTCTTTGCCAGTTTGGGAAGGTTAGTAACATTTGTGTCTGTAGAGCACCTGACACTTGTGCAAGCCTCACACTCCCCAGTAAAGGCTTTCTGGAAACTTCACCACAATCTTTTATTTTTTGAGAAATTTTTTCTCTTTTGTAAAAACAAATCTTTTCATCCGCTGAAACCTTCTGCCCAAGAATGAGGATGATCAGAAATTCAAATTAGCTCTCAGTATGAAGAACTTCTTTTTGATCCTGCCTACAAGTAGTAAATTCCTTCACATTTTTATAAATGTCCAAAGGCAGGAATGAATCACAAACGAGATCAACATACCATGCACAACTCAAGCAAACAGAAATCATCAGCCAGCACACATCCTACACTAGTCATGAAGAAGAATTAGAGCACTCAAAGCTAGCAAATGTGAATTCTCCCCTGGCTACCCCTATTCCACGTAGGCAGCAGTAGAAACTGCTCTCATTATTACATGCTGCCTTAGAGACTTTTTCCCTCAAGTCCAGCATCAGTGGCATCAGTAAAGCAAAAAGCTGAGCAAAACTACATTTTGTTGACCATTCTCTACTATTCAACCTCAAATGCATGATGTCCTACATTTTTTCATTTATTATTTTAATTTTCTTTATCTTTTTTATTAGAAGCTACAACAATTTCAATCATTCAATCATGGCTAGGCTTTGCGAGCGAAGATTTGGGGAGGGCTCTACCCACGTTTGTTGCAAGCGCGTTGGTGGCTAAAAAGGCCAATATGAGATAGGCATGTCCAGTTGCAAAAGGCACAGCAGAAAGACTCCTGAGGTGGTATATTCTGCAAGGCATGGTTCTTTCTGCATTGTCTTTTCTCTTCAAGGGTGATTCTGCGTGCTTTCTCAAAAGCATCAGCAGCGTTATAGATGGTGTGTCTCCAGACCTCCCAATTGGAGGCCAGAGTAGACCAGTTACGATGATCAATATGCCCGAGGCTGAGATGTTGCTTCAGGGAGTCCTTGTATCTCCTCTTCAGGGCTCCTCTCTTGCGGCAGCCAGTGGCAAGTTCACCATAAAGCAGGATCTTAGGGAGGCGGTGGTCCTTCATCCTGGAGACGTGCCCTGCCCAACGCAGCTGTGTTCTCAGCAACATGGCCTCAATACTTGTGACTGCTGCCTGTTCAAGAACAGATGTATTAGTCACATAATCTGACCACTGGATGTTTAGGATTGTACGGAGACAGCATTGATGGAAGCGTTCTAGGAGACGCAGGTGGTGGCGGTAGATGACCCATGATTCGAAACCATATAAAAGAGTAGACAGCACTATGGCTTTGTAAACACTGATCTTGGTACTTTTCTTCAAGTGTTTATTACGCCATACTCTTTTATGGAGGTTTCCGAAAGCACTATATGCCTTTGCTAACCTGTTGTCTATCTCCCCGTCAATCTTACCATCCGAGGAGATGAGGCTGCCTAGGTAATTAAACTGCTGGACTGATTTGAGCTCTGATTGGCCGATGGTGATGTGGGGATGATGGAAGACTTCCTGAGGTGCAGGTTGATAGAGAACTTCTGTCTTCTTTAAACTGACTTCCAGCCCAAAGAGCTCAGCAGCATCTGCAAAGCAGGATGTTAAACGCTGCAGAGCTGCTTCTGTGTGGGCAAAAAGGGCGGCGTCATCAGCATAAAGCAGCTCCCGGACAAGATGGTTTAAGGTCTTAGTGTGGGCCTTCAGTCGCCTTAGGTTGAATAAGCTTCCATCAGTACAATATCGAATGTAGATACCATCCTGATCACCGAGGTCTGCAGTGGCCCTTTGGAGCATCATGCTGAAAAAGACTGTGAATAGGGTAGGAGCGAGAACGCAGCCTTGTTTCATGCCATTCTTTATTAGAAAGGGCTCAGAAGGTGTGTTGCCATATCTGACTTGGCCGCGCTGATCCTCATGAAGTGAGATGATCATTTTAATGAACTTGGGGGGACAACCTAAATGTTCCGAAATCTCCCATAGACCTTTTCTGCTCACAGTATCGAAAGCCTTGGTGAGGTCGGTAAAGGTTACATAGAGACCTTTATTCTGTTCCCTACACTTCTCTTGCAGTTGTCTGAGAACAAATACCATGTCTGTGGTGCTCCTGTTGGCTCTGAAACCACACTGATTTTCAGGTAGAATTTCTTCTGCTATAGCAGGTATTAGTCTGTTCAAGAGTATTCTTGCCAGGATTTTGCCAGCAATGGAGAGCAGAGTAATACCACGGTAATTTGAGCAATCTGATTTAATTCCTTTCTGCTTATACAAAGTGATGATGACTGCATCACAAAGGTCTGAAGGTAGTTCGCCTAGTTCCCAACAGTGCACCACAAACTCATGAAATTTAGCATGGAGTGCAAGGCCCCCATGTTTCCAGACTTCGGGTGGAATTCCATCAACCCCCCGCTACCTTGCCGATTTTCACCTGCTGTATGGCCTTGAGGGTTTCTCCTAAAGTGGGGGCAGTACCCAATTCATATTTCACTGGTTGTTGTGTGATGGACCGAATTGCTGAGTCTTGGACTACACGGTTGGTACAACAATTTCAAGCACTTAGTATTTCCTTCTCGTCTGTTTCTAATACCTTCCCCATTCCATTCCCCATCACTATGACAAAGGACACCAAATTATCCACAGAAAAGAAAAACATTCTAAAATTATGTCAGAAGCATAAGCATGTTAAATATCTCAGTAGCTGTGTCAGCTATTTACATTATCATTTTCCATCTTTCCTTGAAAATCTGCTGCTTTTATTAATTAGTACTAAAATAGCACATATTTCTCCCCCCAACAGCAGTTCAGGTTTTCAGATGATTCAAACAGAAGATACAAATATAATGGTAAATGTGTGCCTAGCTTCCTGAGATTTGAAAAACCTCTTTATTCCCCATTCTCTCTGAGAAGCAAAGTATGGATAGCTTCACACTGCATCAGCAGGCAGGTATTTCCATCCACAGGATGTTACTGTTTATTTTGAAAAGATCTTCATCATCAAGCTGGAAAAACGTTCCCTCTAGACTGCTACTATATGCGGCAGCTGCTATAAGCAGAACTTCAAGAAAAACAACTGCCTAAGGAGCAGTTGTGCAAGTCAAAGGCCATGAGGCAGATGAGACAGCATGAGAGAGAGAGAAGGAGACAGGAAAATCCTATCCATCCACTCTGGTAAGGTTCCCATGCTAACATTTCTGAGTATGAGCACAAGCAGTTGCACTGAAGTAATTTCTCTTCTCCCACATACAGGAGCACTCTGAGCTAATTGAACAGGAAATGCTAATTACTTCTATACTCTAAAACCCAAAAGATTTCTTCTTCGCTGTTAACCTAGGTCGAGCTTGAACAGTAACTAATACCTAAAATATCTGCTGTTCAATACACCAGCATTCCTCTACAGCTATAGATAAATACAGCACTAGATTTCAGAGTTAATCAAACTTCTAAAATTTCCATTCCAGGGAAAAAGTAACCGTTCTGGCAGAGCCTTACATAAATTTCAGGACAAAAGAGCCGAAGAAAAATCCCTATGAATTTCAACATTGTTCAGCAGAATCAAGGAAGTCTTCATATATCAATAATTTCTACTCCATTTCTTCAAAAAGCATCTGAAAAGTCCATTCCCAGCATCCTCCAGCATAGGACGGAAAGTGCTCAGACTTGGGAGTCTCTTGCCTACTCAGCAAGGGTAAACAAAAGCCTTAAGGATTCTCGTTCCGAAGACGATAAAAACACTGAGGGTTGTGTCCATAGCACAGTTTGCATTGCAGGACATCCACACATCTGAAGAAGCAGTTCAGGAGGTCATCCAGGTCATGCAAATTAAAAACTTTGTACATTGCTTTTTGATTCCACAAAATTGACATTTTGAAAAAGAGTACTTCCTTCACCACAGAGGGAAGTAATTTGTTCTGGCTGTATAAAATAAAAACCCAATTAGAAAATACTAATTTTACCAAGCATTCCATACCAACACGATAAATTCCACAGAATATACTGATTTTGCTAATAATTTATTAAAGAAGTATCACAAAAGTCTTTTCACTGAGAAAGAAAAAGTGGGTTTATTTAAATCACATTGAAAATTGCACAAATAAGGGATTTTCATACTATCTCTTCCCTAACAAAACAGGATATATAAAAAATTACAATATTTCTTCAGAAACACATAGCAAGCCATTAGGTTATTGCTCCATTTTTCAGTGTCACGTGAAGCCTTGATAGAAGGACTCTCACATATTAGTTTGGTTTTAACTTTAAAGTATGCTGAAGCAGATTAACATATCCAAGCAACACTACATTCAAGAGGTGGTACCAAATAGGCACAAATATACCTTATTAAGTCGTTTAACAAGGTGGTAGTTCTTATCCTCATAGTATCAAGTGAGACCTTTTACCACAATTAGAAGTGCTTTGTTGGTGGTTTTTTTTTAATCCATGAGGCATTGATAACTCATTAGTATCTCATTTTAAAAATTATCTTCCCTATGGAGCAGAACCTCAATGACTGACACCTATGAAATCCCTGACTAGCTATTTAATTTTCTACATGAAAATGAAAATAAAGAAGGAAAAGAAGTTTTTCTATATCAGAAATATCCATCAATTATTATTTATTATGATAATTTTACATAATAGGAAGAATTTAATAGTATTTTTAAATCATTTAATGATTTTCTGATCTCATGAAGCCTTTCTGGCAAGTATCAAAAATAATTATTCTTATGAATGAACCTGGGAGTAGAAGAAAGAAGAGGGTGAGAAGGATGTTCTATGTAGCTGTTAGTGTTTATCTTAAAATTCTCCTAGTCCTGAGTAAGAAACAGTTCTACCAGTGTACTGTACATGACTGTCTTCTAAATCACTCAACTCACTAAGCATACTACTATTCCTCAGGTAAGCAAAAAATAGCCACGTGTTTCATGAATCACCCACATTTCTGAACTCATCTTAAACTTCTCACAAAGCAGAATACAATTTGAGGTATGATGACAGGAAGCAAACTATAAAACTTCAGTAGCAGATACATTCCTAAGCAAGCAGTCAAAGCAACACAGAATTACGGATCAATATCTTGAGCCTCTGTACTCAATTTTGATGTCTCAAAATATGGATTATCCTGTATTTTTTCCACAAAACACTTAAATTCAGATCAGCAGCTGGTCAAGTAAAACATATTTTGGATTGCAGAGACATACTTAATTTTTTTTTAATTTTCCCTTTGCAATATGTTTTGATTGTCAGGTTTTGGATGCAGAAGAAAACATCAACAATGGAAGTTTACTTGCTTACCTCCAAAAATGAAAAGCGAACAGAGGACTGCATGGACTGCAGGGACTTGTTGGGGTTGGGCTCAGGCTCCTTGGGGTGAGACTGCAAGTTAAAATAATGCCATCTCTAGTGAACAGAAGGTTTAGCAAGAGTCGCATGTTTTAGCGTAGGAGTTATGAAAGGAGTTTCGGTTAGAACCAAAACATGAATGAAGTGACTGACAGTGGCCACGGTTTCTGACTTAAGATTAAATTGATTTTAAAAAAAACAAACACGAGAACTGGTGCTGATGCACATGCTTGACTAGGTTAGACTTCTTCTAGGAACAACACTTTTGTACGAAGTCCCCAGAGAAGTGAAAAATGGTAACTTGTTTCAGGTATCTAGCCAAACAGATATATTATGTATGAGACATTTTTTTCCTCTTTAAAAAGAAATCTTAGGGGTTTTTTTTAAAGTTTTTTATATGTAAATCAGATTTATTAAAAACAAAAGGAAGACTATTACTGATGATGATCTTTCATCAGCAATAAGAAAACTGCAATAAAAATTTCCAGTTTGAGAGCCTAAAATTTGCACACTTACTAAAAATTAGAAGTGCCCTAGTTAGCATCCATTTCACTATGAAATGTTTCCTTACAAATGTGATATGACTATAAACAATTCATTCATATAACCCTTACTTGAGCATTTGACTTCAAAGGTGCCTTCAAGAAGTTGTCTCAAGTGCATCTCCATTCAAAAGGTTTCTCAATAAAACAGCAGGCCACTGATACATTTCACAGATGCTCTTTAAAAATTTACTCATGCTATCACATGCACTTGCCCCCATAAAACTTGCAAGAAAACTTTTTTAAAACATGCTTAATAGCATGCCTTCGTTGCAATTTGCTGAAGCTAATTCCCCCAAAAACCCACGCAACTTTGCATTCTGTGCAGACTGAGTGAAGGCAGAAACTTACAGGGAACTTTTTCCAGCTCACCTTCATAAGGATTTGTTCTGCTATGTACCAGACCCTTGCAATCAGCCACTGCTAGCACTCCTGTCCTGTCTCCAGTGGAGATATGGATGGCCTATATGCTAAGCACATTTAGGTCCAGTTCATGTTTTCAATTGCATAACACTTTGCCAGATTTCAATGCACTCCCTTCAAAACCTTTCACGGTGGATACCTCATTCAGTTCTTTTCTGAACATTCCAGCAGGAATAATACTACCACTTCTAGAACAGATTAAGGATGACTTTTTTTGGACATTGAACATTTTTGCAATCTTTCCTTCTTGAGGTGCCTTGGAGAGAGCACAAAGTTTGGCAGGGACATGCGCACTGAGATAAGGATGGGCTTTGCAGTTAATTTCTGACACAGCAGGGCAAATTCCTCTGGCTGCTGGCTGTGCCTGCATAATCCCTGAACTAGGTGCACAGAAGAGCACGCTGCCAATGCAGCCCAGCAGCTGGGTATAAACTGGCTTGGTTTCAGCTGCAAACTAGCTGTGCTAGCACAACAGCATATCTGAGGGTCACCACATCTGAGCTATTAAGATTCGTTAAGAGCCAATGGGTCAATATATCACCCTAAAAATGGCTAAACTGAACCCAGGCTCATACCAGTCAACCCATGAAGGCCTGTGGAAAAAGGTGTGGATTAAATGACAGATTTTTGCTGTTCCACTGGAGCAGTCTCTATTGCACTGCACTGACCTGCTGCAACATGCACTGGAAAGGTCGCTGTTTCTGTATGATCAGTACAGGTTTGTAAGAAGTGGTTTTGCATTTCTAAGCTTTATCAGCACTGTCTCTTATTCTCCACTACAGGCTGGTCTGCTGCAGCATAGCTGGTAGTTTGCCCCCAGTTGTGCCCCTTTTGTCCATCCGTCAGTGTGGCCCTCACTGACTGCAGGCTGAGAAACGCTCCTGTGCTGCACCGTCAGTACTTGCACCGCTGTTCCTCGGGAACATAGCAAGGGAAGAGGTGGAGGCAAGTGATGAAGACCACAGCAGCCTCCATCAGGACCAGAAGCAGGGAGGGAAGCTGGCACTGATCCAAAGAGAATCCAGGTGGAGGGAGAACTGGCACCAGCTGGCCAAAGACACAGGGCTGCAGCAGACAGAGAGCAAGGTAACTGCTGTGGAGTAACAACTGTGGGCAAGGAACCTACCAAGGCCAGAATAGTTAAAAGGAGAGCTCTGGCACTGAATGAGAAGAATATATTAACTTCAAACCCCAGAATGAGACCCCTAAGTCACTTCAATGTGATCAAACTCTAGTGATACCCCATGGCAAAGGACATCTCCCTCCCTCTACTGGATGGCCCACACACAGCACGTGGAAGTCCTACACTTCCTAGTAGCTACTCATATTGTTCCTCATTTTCACTACTGTAACACATTAGAGACTCAGTCATGGCACAGACTCTGGGCATCCAATATCAAATGTGCTAGTACTATGAATCTAAAAATTCCCACTATGGGATGACACTGGTGTGTCAATCCATTTCTTCTACAGAACTTGCTTTTCAGCTTTGCTTTTTTTAAGACCTAGAAAAACCTGTTAAAACAAATTATCACAGTGCATGACAGGCAGCCTTACTTCTTACATTTACTAAATTTTGAGTGCTTTATTTTGGATCTTTAATATTCTTTGAAAGAGCTTTCTGCAAGTAATGAATATAAAGTAGACAGACCATGCTAATTTCTCAGGGAGACAACATAATTCTAGTCCCAACATTTAAACTCCACTGAAAGAAAATTCATGAGAATCAGAGTGCAAGGAATAAATTGGATTTTTTTCCCCCCAGATATGCTCTTTTATAAATGATTGCAAATAAGAATTTGGGAGACATGACTTAAGTCTGCATTGACTCAACTCTGGCAAATCATGAGAGAATGACTCTGTGGGAATCATTAAATGCCAGCAACTAAAATATGATACTTTCTTTTCTCTAAAAGTAAATCAAGTTCAGAAAGTAGCAAGTGTGATGGCAAAAGAAGGTGTAATATATGGGAAAATTAAATATATCCAGACAACATTTTAGCAAAAGCAATGATCAATACTGAATTTAAAATATAATTATTAATTTTATCAGTCTTAATAAATATTGTCTAAATATGGCAAAGCAAGTGTAATTATGTCAGGTTACCATGAAAAAGGAGGAGGCAGTAAACAATTACCTCATATTACAAAAACACACACATACATTGTAAAACAGTAACACGAATCCTTTTTCATCCTTTGCAGCTAGTGATGTTATTCTTATATGATGATTACATAATTCAGTGAAGACTGATTTAAAAATATTTAAATTGCCACATCTTAAAAGAAGTATAATTATCAATTATTCATGGAAACCATTTTAATGAGGTCTCTGGTAAGACTCCTCCTCCAAAACTCATGAGAAACTAGTAATGCTCTTTTTGTAAGAAAAATATCTAGAGCTCAGCCTGCTCACAGCTAACACACACTGCTCTTAGCAGAAGATATCTGACTGAAATGCAGAATTTCTCTGAGATATTTCACAAATATAGTTCTGGGAAACCCAATATAATATCTACATTTGTTCCTTTGAATAAAGTGCTCTGTCACCTTCATGTGATTAATAGAATAAATTATTTGCTATGCTACACACTGACCTGTAGCCCTCTCTTCAAAACATGGCAGATGTCAGAGATAATACCTTTCATAGCTAAATAACTTTACCGCAGGCATCTGCAGCATTCAGGGTTTGGGTTTTTTTTCTCCAGCAAGAATGGAGCAGTCCCAGGGAGTACTAAAGGACCTGACATAACCGTATCTATTTACCTAGATAAAATTTGCAAGTCCTCATGGTGGCTATACCATGCATACATACATCTCTGACATGTCAGTGTAGACTGCAGGTATGTATGTATACATGTATAGAAATAAATATTTGGCTTTGACTAACAAATCTCAGGTAAACATATGCTGGCATTTATGAATAAAAGACTATACTTACTATCACTATGTATTAAAATTACACATTTTCATTTAGCTACTCTCTAAATAGCTGAAAGCACACAAATTAGTTAATCAGTTTTAAGCAAGCAGAGGTAAACACACTGCTAAATTAGGTAAACATACTGCAGAAATTATCAGAAATCCTCTAGAATGTCAATACAGTTCATTAGTGCAGTTACGTATGTAAAATACATGTCGTTCCTGATGGATTTTCACAGACAGCATTTCTATAATGCTTTAATTTCTTGCAGCGTGCTCTATTTTTCAGCACAGAGAGAGGCCTTTCTAAAAGGCAGCACTGGGATAGACAAATAGTAACAGAGCTGGAGAGAAAGACAGACACCATGGCCTACTGACAGACTCTCCCCCTGTGAGCTGACAGGATGTTTCATGCACCGAGATTCAGTAACTTCAAATATGCAGAAATGCTTTCTTTCCAAACACACTGCAATATCCCAGCTCCAGGCTCACACATTTGCTGAAACCAACTGCAGTGCATTGAAAACGTTCTTTCAACGCGGAGCTGCAGTGCTCCCAGACTGTCAGCACAAATGTATGTTAAACAGCTCCTGATTGCACAAAAGCCGGAGTCATGCAGAAACCATTAAAATATTAAAGACAGACAATACTTACTCCAAGGTCAGCCCTGGAATTTGTAGCCTTTCCCGCTGGGCTTTCATTGCTGTTAGGTGCTACCACACTCTATTGTAATCATGACACACATTCACGGGCAGCATTCTGGCGATGACAGAGAGCCAAAAGAACCACTATAAAGGAATGGACTAAGGATCTCTTGGGGCAGGGGGAGGACCGTAAGTTGGGGTCCTTCCACCTCTAGCTGTCACGAAGAGCTACCAGCTGCCTCTCTCAGGTCAGTGGCAGCGCACGCCGCACCAGTTTTGCAAAGCGAACAGCACCTTCAGTTGTGCACACCAAGTAATTCATCCCCGGAATTCCGCAGCAGCAGCCACTGCGCCAACACACGCGCACGCACACACACACACACGTTGCACCTCGGAGGATGGAGAGGTTCCCCTCACTATGCCAGCCCACCATACAGAAGAGCCTCTGTGCTTAACACAGTTTTCTCAGCAAATGTCAAACATTCACCACCCCCTCTGATCCTGCTAAATAGGATTCAGTCATCTTCTTTAAGTCACATTATCCCTTTCCCTGGTAAACAGATAGGCAGTTTCTGCAGCAATGGAACAGTAAACTGCTGAATGAAAAACAGGCTCTTCTCCTTTAATGGGGAAAATTAACTGCCAAAGCTTTCAAAGAACAAACATATTGTTGTAACACAGAGGTTAAAAAAAGGAAGAGTCATCATGCTGTTCTGTCATGTTTGCACCTGAATTTTAAAGGGAAATCATTTATCATTTACATTAAGGGTGAGAGCCAAACCCAGAAATTGCTGAAAAATCTACCAATTTCAGTTTTAAAGGTAACGTCACTTGAAAGATAACGTCACTTAAAAGTAAACCACTACGCAACTTTTTTGTAAAGACAGTTTTAGATCACTGCCACTATGTAGGATGTTTATTTTAACCTAATTTTATTCCTTTTTTATGTACTTTCTCTTATCCTGAGGTTATCATTTTAATAAATAAATACTGTGAATTGTTCCATGAAGACTAGCAAATTTTTCGGTGTTCTATAAAAAAGCAGGAAAAGCAAAGTGCAAGTGCTTATTTTTAGTAAGTTAAGAGCTAGAATATTTTATCTCATCTGCCTACTTTTCCTGAATACAATATAATAACGTCAACCATATGATTTTATTTTTTGCCAGAGCTCTGGACCTTCTCTGTGCATGGACAACTTCTATAGACTAGTCACAGCAAAGGACCAAATGAAGCTGCCACTTTCTGGGTCCTTGGGTCAGTTCTGGAAGAAATGAGTGAGTTCACAGGTACACAGCCATAGGTTTCAGACACAGAGAGAAATCTCCTAGTTATGAAAACTGCTGAACTGGATTTGGTGAACTACATTGCTTTTTCAACCACACAGTAGAAAAGAATAACTGAATTCTCTCTTTTATGTCTCCCACTGCAAAGTGTCTCCTTTTGTGTCTCCTACTCCTACTTTGTTTCTACTGCAAAGTATTTTAAATCTCTGTTATGTATTACCTGAAGCCTTCATTTACAGATTGAAAACAAAACTGAAGAATAAACAGAACTACGCATTTAAATTTTTAAAACGTAACAGACATCTAGATTCTGAATACTAAGCTGAGGTCCCACCAAGCATTACTAAGCCAAGCAATCTCTCTAAAGAAGTTCTAAATTCTACTACCTCCTAAAAGAAAGAGAAAGGACAAGATCTAAGGAGTAAAATTCAGGCTCACAAACTGCAATGGGTGAATTCACCCATTTGTAAAGGCACAAAAATCAGTTAGGTACCCAATGCTGAACAGAACTTTCAAAAGAGGTTTCTCAAATTTTATTCAGAACACAAGCAAAACATCAGCGTTTTGAAGATATTCTCAAACCGGAAAAATATAGTACGAGAATCAAGTGTTTAACGGTCAAACAACTCTGCCACTGAAACTATCCAGTGAAGCTGCCCATGTTTACATGATTTGAGTTTGGAGACAACCCTTTAGGAATAGAAATTTAACAAGAGAGCTGCAGAGTATGGGATATTAGAGTCAGAGGTCCCTGGCTCTCCTCTAGCTGCCTAGAACAGGCATCTCCCTATTCCCATTGCTCAGCACCTCTCAAACCAAGCTCTGTTCCCTTAAAAATCCATTGATAAAAATCTCTTTTTCACATAATACTTCTTCAGTTGCTGAAAAGTCCTATTTCTGATGGAGACAGAAAATTTCAACAGGTAAACTGTGACTTTGCGCACACCACACATATACACTTTCAGTTAAGCTGTAAATGATATTCAAAGGGCTTAACTTTGTGCATCCTAACCTTTAGTTTGGTGCTTCATCCCGTTATCTGTGTAAGCATATGCACACATAACACCAAAGTAATTATTTGTTGTTTTGTAAAATTGTTAAATTTTCAGTGAAGGCACAGAGAGTAGGAGACAGCATAACGCCTCAAGGAGGACAGCCAACTCCACTGAATCAGCATGCACCACAACTATTTCTGTAAACAAACCAGCAAAAGAACTAGTTCTAAAGGAGAAGGTGTGCTTTGATCAAAAGCACAATACAAATTTTACATACTACTTCCATAAGGCAAATTTTAATACTGGAGTGAACAGAAGTCCACAATCGAGGTATTTTGGTTGGTTGCCTCCATGTGCAAAAGAATAGTCTGTCACTAAACACTACTTCAGCATGAAACATGATAGTTAGGTATTTTACCTGCAGGAGGGCAATGCGGTCAGCTTGTCATGTCTATAAAGGAAACTGAATTGGCCTGGAAGTTGTGTACAGCCAGTTAACCATAAACAACTGCATCTAAGGGCTATTTCTCCTGAGCTAATTTCTGCAAGCACTTCACATCACATTAATGGTAAATTATTCTAAACTGAGATTGAGCTATAAATTGACATTCTAAATTCTTCTACTATACATTTTTCCTGAAGCTTGGAAAATCATGATTTACTGAAAAAGAGAGATGAATACATAGTAAGAGATCAAATTCTTCTCATTGTTACAATCTTACAGTTTTTGCAGGAGTAAATGGGAACCGCTTCATGCATGTGGGGGCAAAAACCAGCAGTGATTTAATTAGATGAAGCCTTGCAAGTGAAAGCTGACTTCAAATTTGATCAAAACAACTGTTTTCTCTTAATTTTGGACTGCTTAGATACCATCTCGACAACAAAGAGTTGAGGAAGCAAGTCGAAGTTAAAAAGGAGGCTTACTGTACTACAAAAGACAAATCTAGATTAACCTGAACATACTGGCAAATTTATTGACACAACTTCTATAGAGAAAATTTCTCACTTGGAAGGAATCTCAAACAAAAATTCACTAACAGCACTGAAGAACTGTAAGAATTGTATTGCCCTGCAAATGTAAACCCTGGTTTCCTCTTGGCTAGTTCAAGAGCTGAAAAGCAAATTTAAAAAGTGAAATGTAAGAATAAATGGCTCAAGTTATTAATTTAAGTCCTTACTGAGGTCTCCCTGGTTTAGTAATCACAGATATCTGCTAAAAATCAAACAAAACCAGCAAAGCACAGTGGAATGTTTTATGTCGTTGAAACACAAACCAGAAAGATTTTTCTTCCATTGCACAGTTATTAATATTCTATGCTTTCAAGGCACCCCTCTTCTGCAGATGTTGGCTATCCTTCCTTTTTCTTCTTAAATAATGGTAAAACAATATAATACCATTAACAGTGCAGGTGCCGCTGGCTTTCATTAGTCTCTAACATTTAACAACAATTACACTAAGATAATAAGTCAATGCATGCTTTTTTTCTGCATGCACTCTTGGCTAATGTTTTCCAAAGGTACTCAAGGGTTAGTAGTCAACTCTCAAAGGATAATGACAACAGATACCTTTCTGTCATAATTCTTAAACCAAAGATCTGAATTTCTGATTAATCTGAAATTTCTATCACCTAATCTGTTTAGCACATCAATTCAGAGATTCTGGTTCATTGGTAACACTGTAGTTTATAAAGAAGTTCTAACAGGAACGATACAGAAGCAGTTGACTGCAACACTGCTTCTCGGCATCACTGAGACACAAAACACAGCACAAAGGAAATGGGGTGAAAGAACACACACAACCTCTTTCTGCATTCTTTCAACAGAGCATGCCTGGGCACATTATTAACTACATACAAAAGAAATCTGAAATATGAATCTACTGGTTTGTTACCTCTGGCTGACATCAACAGACTGACCAATGCAATACATGTAAAGCAAATCTCATGCTTTAGCTTTAGCTATCTGCTAAAAATAAAATAATAAAAAAAAAATAAATAAAATCTTCTTCCTATCGATGTCTAACTGCGAGTTTGTTCAAGGTTGTTTGGCTATTTACTACTTTCCCCAGAAGTATCTGAAATACGTCACAGCTAAGGAAGCAATACCAGATGGTAAAAGGAATCCTTTTTCTTAGATCCCTGCCTAGTATGTCTCACTCATATGCTCAAACTCAAAATAATTGCCCAATTTGCAATTACAAGGAGTATTTCATCTTGGTCAGATTACATAAGGAAAAGGAGAGGGGCTGTCCTGTTTGCTTCACTGGGGAAAGAAGGAAGTAGATGAAATGACAGAACGTGTTTGCATTTGCCCACAACCAAGAGCTCAGTTTACACGATGGGCTCAGCATGGCATGCAGAAATAAATTCCTTGTCACTGCAGGGCAGAGGGCAGACCTTCGTAGAACCTGTATGGTTCTAGGTTATTAGTGTTCAATACAAGCCAGTCCATAGCACTATAAACTCCCATGTTAGGGGGATGATTGGTATCCCACAACAGAAAGTCATACTAGATAACCCTTCCAGCCTTAAGTTCTGTTACATTTCAACATCACAGATGTACTGACATTTACAGGCATATCCATAAATCTGACACCAGTAAGCAATTTTCAATAATGTATTTTATTAATGCGTCACTGGTGTACCCAGTAAAAGCCCAGGCGGTCTTACCTACACTTTGCCAGAGTCTATTTAGAGCTGTAACTCTTATTATTCTGTAAGGGATTTGTTTTTAAATTATAGTTTTAAAAAGCACTCTATGAAATTCAAATGTATTTTAATAACTTTCTATAAATTGGTTGCATATTCTGGTGATAGCTCTGTGGTATTGTTTGTATTACTAAACAATGGAATAGAGCAAAAGAATGTGTATATTAGCAATGTTAATTAACCAATAAAAATAACAGAACTGCTGTGTAGACCTCTGATAAGTTAACCCAGTAACCGGCTGTCACAATGAACATCTTAGTTAAATCCACTAATCCTAAAACACTGCAGACAAAAGCAATCAATAAACGAGCACCAGCAAAGACATGGCAAAATCTCTCCACATCACCACTCACTCCCATTCTTCCACAGAGAGTTTCTTATATTTTCCCTAGAGCCAGGACAGCCTCCATGTATGTACAAACGGGTAACTGTGAGTTAAAGTGGGACTGATGTGACTGGTACTTGTCTATTCTTTGTCTAAATATAATTTGAATTATTACCACAGATGACACCAGCAAGAGGTGCCATCCACAGACGTGTTAAATAGCCTTCCTTGTATTCCACCAAGCAGCTTCCCATCTCCTTTGACTAGGCAGCATCATTTTTGCACCTGCCTGTGAACACTCCAAAATAACATTCCATACAAAATCAAAAGCTCAATCAATAAAACAGCACACCCTTTGACAAAATTTTTTAATGGAAAACTCCCAGAGTAACTACTTCAGATTTTTGACAACTTTCTATCATATTTCACAAACTATAAGAATAAAAAAAATTTTTAAAAAATTAGAAAGCAATAAAAATATCTCAACTAATAAAGTCTTGTGTCGACAGACTTCAAGCTAATACTAAAACTGTAAAAAGCTTGAGAAATTACACGTTAGTAATAATTACGGTCCCAATCTGCACCACCTTTCAACACAAAAAAAGCAGCATTAAAAAAATTAGAGGCAAAAATAGATCTAACTTTTGAAGAGTTCTATATTACAGAGTTTTTTTAAATTCAAGATCCTTTTTACACAACCGAAACCCAGGCTCTTAATGAGCATTATCTCGTCTTTATTTAAGCTATTTTTCAGTGCTAATTGATGGCATTTAACTTTCCTATATTTATTTTTCATCAAAAGAATAAAAACATAAAAACATAAAAAATCTTGAAAACATAAAATCCTCTACTGAATAGCTTTCTAAGATCATTATGGTATCTAAATATCTTCTTTAAAAAGTTAAAGGACAAATAGGAAATTTTATGATTCCATTATCCAGCCTGCAGCTGGATTTTCCCAAAACCCTACACCCATCTATCAACAACTAATAGGTACGTACAGAGTTACCAAGCTCTGTTTTGGCTGATTGATTGATAGCTAATTCTTTATTAAGGCCGTATCATGCACACAAATACAGATATGCCTACACAAGTATGCTCAATTTTTTTTTTAAATTCACTTTCTAGTTCCCTTACACAAACAGGGGTAGGCAAGCGCTCTGAGCGAAGGTGAGCAGCAGAAAGAGAGCCATCAGTCTTTTACAAAAAAAAAAAAACTCAAGAAGTTTGAAGCTTGAGTCTTTTTTTTTGACCTGTCTTATGCTTATGTGAAGCCCTACACACATTTCCACAGGGAATCCTGTCATTTCAGACAGGTATAAATGAATAATGTCTGTTACGAGACAGTATTTTCTTCCATGAAAGCAGATACTTAAAATATGGCATCAAGCTTCAGCAGAAAGTTTGGGCAAATAATCCCACAAACATAATGACAGATTATAAAGAAAGCTAGAAGGAAGTCAAGAGATCATATTTTCCTTCCCCCAAAGAGGTCCATTATACCTATATTACCCTTATTACTCCAATCAGGTGTTTGTCTCATCTGTTCTTAAAAGCTGATAGCAATTCCATAACTCCTCTGCTTCATTGTTGAGAGACACTAAGGCCCTCAACAATTTCCAAGATAAATTCCCCTTGTTCCAACTTAAACACATTATGTCTTGCTGTACACCCAACAACACACAAAACACTTTTACTTCCAACTCACAGCAGATGTTCCACACAGTGGAAGACTTTCACGAACATCCCTCAGCCTTTCATTCTCTGGAGTAAATAATCCTAGCTTGCTACATATTTTTCCATATACCATGTCAAATTTTCAAACCAGCTGATAGCTGTCATTTCCTCTCAGCTGATCCATCTCAACACACAGCACTCCAATAAAAGGCCTTATAAGTTCTGTGTGGGAAAGAATAACGATGCATGTTTTGCAGCTCAAAATATCTGCTTCCCAGCATGATGTACCCACTGCCCCCCATTAGCATCACACTGTAGATTATACCTCACAGATCCTCTTCTGCAAACTGACACCTATCCAACTATCTTGCACTTGAAAATCAGATTATTTTCTGGGCTGTTCTATTTTACTTGGTATAATTTCACCAGGTTGTCAAATGATTTTGAAACCCCATACTGTTCTTCAATATATTTGCATTCTTCCCAGCTTGTTGCCTGCTGCAAACTTAATAAACGCCATCTATTCCACCACCTAGGTCACTAATGAAAAATAATGACTAAAACCAGTCAACCACATTTATTACATCTGCAGCCCAGTGCAATTTCCTGGTTAGTGTTTCTACCCTATAAGCAATATAGTAAAAGGTTCTCAAAAATGACAATCTCTCCACCACATGCCCTCACCCCACCAAGACAGATTTGCTGGTATGGCTTACTGGTAAAACTTGGCTTAAAAAATAAAAGCCAACAAAGTTCTGACTAATATAAAAGCTTTCTGGATTTAGATCTACATAGATATATTCTTGGTTCTTCTGACAGGCATTTCAACCATAAAAACAGCCATATTTTTAAATGTAAATTTAAACATTTAAAGTGTCTTGTAGCAGTATCTAGGAGAGAAGTATTCTCACAAAATATGACAATCATCTATAGAAATTCATTTTCCGTAGCATCTTGATATTAAGAAGAATCACAGAGCAGTTGAGGCTGGGTCTCAAGGCCGTACCTACACATGAATGTAGAATATGCCTGGTTTAATCTTGTTTCTATTACATGCTGTGTTGAAGCAGGATACCTAAGTCTAGTCACCTGATTGCAAAATAGTACCACATAGCAGAGGGGAAAAAACATTCCCAATGTCTATGTTCCCTGTACAACTTTTACAAAGGCACAGGAGAGCTTTTCCATTCAGGTTAGAACAGCAGGAGCTTGTTTCCAGCAGCATGCTCAGCCCCATGTCACAGACACCCGGAATAGCATGTTTGTCTCAAATACCATGCTTGCCTTCACTGCCTAGGGGCATGACCACACTAAACATTCATGAGTAAAGCCACTGGGATATGAGGAAATATGATTATATGCAATTACACTGCCTCTTGCACTGTTGCAGTCAACACAAAATGAAACATAAAGTAAGAAACTCCAAAAACCTGTGTCAGCCTTTTAGAGTCATTTGCTCCCTGTAGCAGTTATCTGCCACCCTTTTCAGGCAAGCATGGCAATAATATGGATCCACTTATCCTCAGCACACTTTTTGACCTTTTCACATGCCTGTGAGAGCTGTCACAACACACCCTGTTGAACCTCACAGATCTAAGCTTGACTGGGTGGCTAGGAAAAAATGTGGCAGAGAAGCAGAAACCCTACAATATTTGGGAGAAAGCGCAAGGGGACCGAGAAGAGAGATAGATAGCAGGAATGTGTGCTAATGCCAGGTTGGCTGCTGCCACAACTCAATGAGCAAAAACCTCTTTAAAGACTACACAGAGGGAGAACTCCTTGATTAGCTCTTATGGAACAGAATGGTATTATGTCAAAGCAACATTTTCCTTCTCCAAACCTACTGCCATCCTGCTGCCATCCATCCCCCCTTTCCTTTTCAGCCTGCCACAGAAACCACCCACCTTCCTGCTGCCCAGACTTTTGGCTGAAGTAACCTATTCTGTTTCTGCAAGCTCCAGTCTCCCACTGAGCCATCAACCCCGCCCTAAGAACTGCACATGCTGCCTGCCCCTCAATTTAGTCCCAGGAGGCACCACCATCCTCCCATACACAAAGCGTTTGGCAACCAGGTTCTTGGTATGCCTATCTCCATACGAAAACTACATCACATGAACGAGTTCTGCAAGCCTAAACCTGGCTCAGGATCCCTGTCCCAGGTCTCAACTTCTCTTCCTCAGAGAACGTATCTGCAGGTAAGATGCATGGCTTTACACAGAGGCTGAAAATACAAAGAGATGGAAAACCTCCAGCAAAACAGAAGTGTGTCAAGAAGTGCATTCACATGACCCATAACTCCCATGGGGAAGGGAGGCAGATACTAGGATGGAGGAATGTTAACAGGGCCCAGAAGTTTTAGGCAGAGACAGAAGTGGTAGTAGATGCAAAAATGGCCACAGCCACAAACATAACACCGTATGTTCACGAAAAAAAAATAAATAGCCAACTTAGCTATAGAGCAGGCAACAGAGGCCCTGCTGCCACACTGTCATCTGGCTTCTTTAAAACTTCTGTCTATGGACACATAACTGCAGATAACAAATATACTAATGTCCTTTATGATAAGCAACAGTACTGGTTTAGAATACTGACAGTAGTAAAAAATGTTCAAGTCTGTTTTTCATAGGAAAGAGGGAGGGGAAAGAAGACTTCCCTCCTCCTCTGAGACAAAACAGAAGTGGCTCATTGGGATTTCATGATCTTCACTCATGACATCTGTAGAAAGTCAGCCTCTACTTTACATAACGGAATGGCAGTAATACTGAAAGTTTCAAAGGGAAAATCAGTAATGCCAGAATGCATGACAGCAGACGCGGGACAGGCAGATTTCTAATGTTCAGCAACTGCCTCTTTTTTTCTGAGAGCAGATATTTAGAATACAGGTGATATTACTGCTACTACAGGAACAAATATATTGCACAGAAATCTGAGTGCCTCTTTTCTTAAGGTAAAACCAAACATTTACTTGTAGTCTCTACCTCACTGTTAATCTCCACCAAAAAAAAAAAAACAAACAAACAAATAAAGCAAACAAAAAAACCCAACTTCTCATTACAATTCTTTAAGCAGAGCACAGGTTCATCAAGCCATCATGTAATCTGCCCAGAGCCCAATCATGGCCCCAATCCTAGAGAAGATAAATGTCTGCAAGCAAGAAATTGCACAGGCTCAAAAAGACCTCTCTGTAGATTAAGAGATTATTCAAATCTTTGTAGCATCAGTGCCAAAAAAAAAAAAAATCATCAATACAGCATACAGCAGCCTATATCTTACAATTCGTGAGGACAACTCCTTTGTGGCAATTCTTTTTGACAAATTTCAGACATTACTTAACTTAGAACTGGACTTCCCAAAATTAATGGCACTGGGGCAAAAAAGAGAGTACAAGACGCTGTTTCAGTATATCAGATTTTCAAGGTTTACTATTAAAAATTCAAGCTGTGTTGACTAGCAGTGATTAGCCACAATGTTCTTCTGCCAGCTTTTTCAATGCATAAACACTTTCTCAGGCAGCAGAATAAAACAGGTGGTTATATGGTCATTTGTTCTTTTTGCGCATGTGATACAATTTTGCAGAATAAAATCAAAGAGAAAGAATTTTACTTGCTGGCAATGCAATGTCTGTTCACAAAACAAACAAGAGGACACAGCCAATGCTAATTTAAGAATGTTAATATGCATCTGTCACATTTGCCACTGACAGTCAGAATTGAACCACACAATTACCGCATTCATAAAATAAGTTACCCCTAGACCCCACCCTGCTGCTCAAACATCGCTACTCCCTTGCCTCAGCAGCTCACATTTCCAGCCATTAAATTCTCCTACCACTTTCCATATGCTCTTGCTAAATCCTTTGCTGCTTCTATGCACACAGAAACACTGCAACCACCACAGATTGCTGGTTCAACAAGTAATGCAGGATACGAGGACAGAACCCAAAGACACAGAGGGAGCAGTTCAGTGAATAAGGCTGCAAGCAGAAAAGGTTGCTCAGGGGAGCATGGGACTGACACGTGGGGAACAGTAGGATAGCCAATTTGTCAGACCTCCATCCCATTACTCTTTTCTTGCCTCGTTTTGCCTGATTGACTGTTCAAGTTTTAGTAGTGAACTGGTAAGATTTTTACTGCTATTTCTTTGTAGAGATTCAGTTATTTTAGCACCTCGGCACCTATTTTCACATCACCAGCAATCCACTAGCGACGAGATCTGTCCCTCAAACCAGGTTGAACCTCGTGCTATAAAATAATTATTTGCATTTATAAAAATATTTTAAACTATTGTACTGCACAAACATTTTTTAATCTAGGCAAAGCATGTAGGCACCCAGATACTTGATTCTCTTTGCTTCCATCAAGCATCATGTGACACCCCCATTCTGAAATTCTGCAACATGCCTACAGAACTATGGCTTGACCCTATAGGCTGATTTAATTTTGCTTTTTCCCTGTGGTTTAAGTCTGATCAGAGTTTTGATAAAGAACTACTTAAGATTATTTTTCATTCTTGACCCTGTCCTGTCCTTGCCTAAGTAGCTGAAAAGAAATTCCAACAGGGCACAGCACACCCAGTGTGCTGTGGAGAAGCACGGTATCTGGTCACTTTACATTACTTAGATACCACAGCACTCATGGAACAACAGCAGATAAATACCATGTTATATAATTAAGCTTTAAAGCATGATCACCTCATTTTCTAGGCATCAATCCTCCAGGGAGATTGCTATTTGAAAAATTTTGTTATGTATTTGAATAGTTTTCAAATACACAAAAAACGTCATCACCAGCACCATCTGACTTTTTTTTCATGTATAGATAAAGGCTGTGTGCATGCACACACACAAACAGATGAGCATGAATTTAATAGTTAAAGGGTATCACAAAGCTTTAAAATACCCACAAGTAGTATATGTAATCTTTCATTGAAAAGGGACATGATGAATTTCATTGAAATAGATCATTCCTTTCTCTAACATGTGATGTGATAAATCATAGAGGACATAACTGTATAAAATCCACACATATACTAGTAAAATCTGAGTGAAGAGACAACTGCAGATACAAGTAATAATATTAATATTGGTGTAAATGAAGCAGGGATGCAAATTTGTGTGTGCAAGTATCAAAAAGACCCATCAAAACAAGGTTAAACGGAATGACCTATACTGATAGCCAAGGACACAACTAACTGCAATAAAATACCAAGGGATGTGTTGTTTACACCTAAATCAGGCCTGAACTCTCCACAGCACAAATGACTTATCTCCAGAAGACTCTACACTGACTGACAACAGGAAGGTGGCAACAAGGCTACCCAGCACACTGTACATGCCACTACTTTACCTGCTAGCCCAACATAACTTTAAAAGAAGGAAACACAGACAATGGGCAGCAGACTTGCAAAAACATGTTATGGAGGCTGAAGTAAGCAAGATTGTGAGGGAAAAGGATCATGTCACAGTAACGGTTGGCTCCTAAATCATATAAAAGACATAACCAAATTTTTCTTTGTCAATCACAAGGAACCCAAGAGATGCAGGGGAAAAAAAAGTCAACTCATTCACAGCAGTAGAAAACCCCTGAAAGGTAAGGACAGAAATAATGCTGGTAACAACACTAAATACGCATTTTAAGAATCAAACATGGGCTATGGAATGTATCTATCAGGGCACAGTCCATCCATATTAGAACAGAGAAATTCATTATTTGGCAATAATATTTAATCTATGCCACTCTCCAAATTTAACAGGTCACCTATAAACATATCTAATTTTTTATTATATAGATATCTATGTGCACACAGAAACTGTCAATCAAATACCAGTTCTGTCCACCTACATGACATAAGCCTAAGACCTCTTCTCTTCTTTGTTTTTCTTAAGCATTGTAGGCATGATCTCAGAATTCCATTCAACTCAATGGATCATTCCCACTTTTTCCCTAAGGGGAACTGACAGTCTGTATTTTTTACTGATAAAAAACTTGCTTACAAAACTGTTTGTAACTTTCTTGAAACTTATTTAATCAAGTGCCTAAGCAAGAAGTGGCTTTAACTAGTGTTTCCCTTGAATTCTTGGCTGGTCACAATCTTATGTTGCTGTTATCCAAGGATATCAGCTGTTTCACTGTAATGTATAAATTTGTTTTATGAAAATTCTGTGAACAACTTTGACATTTCCACAGGTGCAAGCCGATTACATAAGTGCTGGTACTGAACCTGAGTCCGTATTTTATAATTACTGACATTATTTTCAAAATGTCAGGAGAAGGACAGATGCAGCAAAAATAAGTACATAAAAGAGATCCTCTCCAAATTAAACTGAAATTGAAAAAAATTAACAAAAGAAGACAGAAAGAGAACAGATTTAGTCTGGAAAAGTCAGGTATTTTACTTCTAGGGCAGGTACTTTAACCATGGAAGCTCTAAATAAAGGAGAAACTGCCTCTAGTTACTCATTTCTTTTATGTGTTTCTGTTTCTGCAACAGCTCCTCTCCACCTCAGAGAAGCCCAATTAATTTGTTTTTAGGAGAAGGGCATTTTAAACCAGAATGTACCTACTCAAAGCTAAGTTTAATTTTTGTGCCACAACCTTTGAATTCATGCCCTGTCTCTCTCCTGTTTTTATTTTGCTGAACTCTGTGGGTATGGAAAGGAAACAAATCAGGATAAGGATCACTCATGCCTTAATTCAGTGATGGAAACTCGCCTGCTTTAACACACACCATGCACTGAGAGATCATCTCTGGCTACCTACTTCAGCTAGATACACTCTGAATGTCTAAAGCATAGTGATTTGTAGATGTTATCAGACATTCCCTGGTTCATCAGAGAATTTGCATGCTTCATAGACAGACAACAGCAACACTTAATTCTGATCAAATTAAATCTGTATTTCTGAGTCTGGCTTAACATTAAACATAAATGTCTTCCTTGGTATCTGGAAGTGTTTGATGAAAATAACAAATCAGTAAAAATATCTAACAAGATATAAATAATCCATCTCCACAGTGGCAGTGTGCAAAAATGTACTTCAATATAATTTTCTAATGGACTTGAAAGTGGGATACTAACAGCCGTGCAGATTTACAATCATGTTAAGCTTATATAAAGTCAGTTTTGCTGGTGGAGACAGCCTGAGAGAAAGCTCCCAGATATTCATTCTGCCTCCATGCCATCACAACCCGCTGTCAGAAGGGCATTTGTGCAGCTGGGCAGTTAAACATGCTGCAGAACCTGCATGAAGCAAGGTGCAACCAGGATCAGTTCTGCCTGTGTCCACTGGACCACTTGTGCCAGCACAGCCAGGGGGTGCTCTGAGCATGGCAAATCTCACTTCTTTCTCAATCACCACCTTTATCTCTGCTTATGCCAGCTATGCTAAGGTTGCTCACCCCTGAATCAGCTCTCCTTGTCCTGCCTAAAGCTGCATCCTTGGCATGCCATTGGCTCTGAAGCTCCAGGATACAGTGTGTTGTGCCTCTCTGGAGCCATTCAGGACCTCTAGATGTTTTTCACAATAAAAACATAGGACTTTTCACATTTCGAAATTCAGTCTTTGTGTCAACACGCATAAAACATGCAAATATAGCAGCCAACATGGCCCACGCACACCACCCCTGATGCCACAGCCATTGTTAACCTCAGCACTGTGAGCCCTGTTAAACAAGACAGCAGTATCAAAGATATTTTAAAATACCATCTGCAGAAACCTAAGCACTTTAATAACTAAATATGATTATGCTGACAAGGGGCTATTTTTTTACTATACTTTAATAAAGTCTCAGCAACATTACAAAAGGTGCACTTACATCTCGGTGATCAGGCACAAAAATATGTATGTAAATGCAATTGAGGTGATTGCATTGCAGTCATTTTTCAAACTCAGAGAAAAATATCTAATAAGATTCAATGTCAAACATCCTAGCAAGAGTAAGCAAGGTCAAGTTTCAAGAGCCACTTTCTGCTCTGGCTGAAGTCAACAGGAGTTTAGCCATTGATTTTAAAAGAGGCAGTCTTCTGCCCACACAACAGTTACAGGTTAATATAAAGTACCAAGGACACCAAAAGAAGGCACCAAAAACCATTTTCCTTAACGTTTTTTTCTCTCTGTCATTCCAATAATCAAATATTTGATGTGAAATTAGTTTTATATTTTCTTGACTTTTCCTAATTAATAGGTTTGCTTATTGTCTAAGATTCCTTATGCATCAGAGCCTAAAACACGAGTCTTTTCCTAGACAGCAGATATCCTATGAAGTACAGACTTCTGGTATGCCATTTAAGTCAGAACAACAGAGCACTTAAATGCACTTTCTCAGCAATTAGTTTAAGTTATTCATATACCTTACCTTACTATCACCAAAAGTTACACAGCAATATCAAGTTGAAACCGAATTCATAACTAGCCCCTTGTGCCAGAGCTTAGTGTTTTGTTCACATGTTGTGACACTTAACACAAGCTTATTCATGTATAGAGATTGTCTTGTAGTACTAAAACACTTTTGAAAGAAAGTAGTAAGTGAACAGGGTTTGTTTCTTAAGACATGTTGTTATGTTCATAGCCCAATACTTTCTCAATAAATTACTAATAGAAAACAAGAAAATAAGACATACAAATAAAAAATACACGCTTTCAAACCAAACAGCTCAAAACCACTGGAAAATCAAATCCAAGGTATAGAAATCTGAGCAAAGCACTATTAAACTCAGTATCTGAATACATATTATCATAAATAAGTAACAATTTATACAAGAATATACAGTCTTTACTTCCATAATCAAAACAGTAGCTTAACAATCTTATACATTCAGTAGAACTCATCTATTCTTTGTTCCTATCTTTTCATCCACAGGACTGTTCACAGAATTTCTTAAGGAAACAGTTCTACTTCCATGATACATGTATTTGATATCATTCATAAAGAAATCAGATTTCTTCCTTGATTTTTAACAAGAAAAACCTTCGATACAAAACAAAAACTTGAATGTAAGAACTTTTTGTCACTTTGAAAATCCCTCACATAGCTCCTCTAAAAGACGGGCATCAAAAGGTGACTGCACAATCCTCAGGTTTTCATTTACAATCTTCATTTCTTTCCAGGTATTCTAAGGCAGATCAACCACCACACTTAACCTCCATTTAAACTGTCCTGAAAAGAAGACTAGCCTACTCTAAAATCATAAAAACCATGTACTATACTGTGAGCACACAGAAAAACTTCATATACTTACAAACTTCCTCTTCTTGGAAGGCTCAACTCTTTCTGCAACAGAAAAAAAAGGTACAGTGTATTAGGAATAAAACATTTCAATTGGAAGTGACCTTTTTAAGAAAAGTATTGTAATCCTGTCATCCCACTACTAGCAGAGAGACAGAAGGCGTGTTGTGACAACAATAAAAGATGATATATATTTTACATGTACCACCTTCTACTCTTATTTGAAATATTATCATCAGCAATTGGAAAAGTCTAGGCCTTTTTGTAGCAGCAATATTAAAATATTTCAGGCAATAGATATTATAGAAAAGCCTTACAGTCAGCTATGATGCACTGGTAACACTACTAAAATTTGCAAGAGTCAGTGACAAAGATATACTAAGTTCTTTCAAACACTGATCATTTGCAAAAGTTGTTAACAACAGGATCACAAGCTAAACAGATGACCATCACCACCAAGCTTTCTATACTATGTTCTTTAAGACAAAAAAGATGAAGTACATAACAGTTTTGTCCACTATAAATAATTATAATTGATTACAATCTTCTACAAAGTACTAGCATAACAACAGAAACACTGTTGTTAAACATTTCTAAAACTCTTGCTGAGAACAATTAACAACTAACTACTTTTTATGTGACTGGCCAGATACCTCATTGTCAAATGGAAATTGCAAACAAACATTTTACTATTATTTTAGCATGGAAGAAAGCCATGAGATCCATAAAGTTTTGCCCATCAGAAACAAGCAAAATATATACACCCACCAGTAGATTATCTTCTATTGTATAAATCACAGAATAGCTGAGGCTGGAAGATCCTCTGGAGATCCTCTGGTCTAACTTGTTCACAGCACGGCCTATTGCAACAGGTTACTCAAAATTACATCCAGTTGGGATTTGAACATCTGTAAAGATGGACACTCCAAAACCTCTCCAAGCAATCTGCTGCAGTGTTCCACCACCCTCCTTTTTTTTATTTCTCACATGAACTTATATTCTAAAAGCTAATTAGTTAAGTCATCTTTGCAATCATGCCCAGCAGGGGATATCTACTACATTCAAACAAAGGGACAACTTGTCTGACATAGAGGTCATATAGTCAAGATACATGTGAAGTTGAAGAGCATCATGAAAGACAAGGCTGCATATGAGAATGGTTCAAGTTATATGGATGGATGCATTTACTCATTTAACTGCATTCTTAAATATTTATTCACAGTAACCTCAAAAAAGGATGTTGTAAAGTTTCTACTCAGTTTCCATTCAATAAGTTATCAAAGGGAATAATTGCAAAACTCTTCCAAAAGTAGATACATTCATGCACTCTGTGTAAGTGTGCACACACAATTATTTCACACGGCAAAGAAAGTAAAGTTATAGGTATTGATCAGAAAACATGTATGAAAATACAACTGAATGGACAAAAATAGTTCAGCCAGGTACCCTAGAAAAGGCCACAGAGGAATAAATAATTATGTATCCTTTAGAGAATTTTAAATGGTGTGCAGTAAATAAAGCCGGGGCTGCTAAATGAATGATAAGGCCTAAAATATCAAGTAGCTGCTCAATTCCTGAGCACCGCCTATCCTGTTCACTCAATGAGGCAGGAAAAAATAGTGTGAAACAATGCAATTAGAGATCAGAACGCAAAGGCACAGGATAGCAGAATTAGGGACCTTGGTAACAAATTCTGGCACTTCCTAGGAAGTTCCAGCAACTGTTCAGAATCTGCAGCTTAAAACAACATCTTTTAGCATGACATAAGCTTATATACACAAGAACAGTTACATCTGCATACAATATTTCATTATAAAGCTAAATCCCCTATATTTAAAACATCACACTCATCAGCAACAAAATGTAACTGCAAGTTAGAACTTCCCTTCCTATATTTTCCTTGAATATTTACAATGTCATTGTGTTCAATTTCTAACACAAAAATTTACTTGTAATGCTTGTCATACTGCAGCAGACGACACTTGTGGAAAAACTGCCAAAACGTATAAGCAAGAATCGTCCATGGGTTTGCGTTGCAATATGTACTTTAAATTTGATTCCTATTAATCAGGTTTTTTTTGTTTTGTTCAATCAGGGTGGTTTGGTTGTAGTTCATCATTATAACAGCACAGCAAATGACACATACTGCCTTCTGTAGACACCTGAAGTCACATTAATCTCTTGGCACATTCTCACGCATGCCATCCTGAAGTATTTCTTTTGACTGCAGAATAAGGCTCCAAAAGATTGACTCACTGATAAAGATGTTAAAAACTGCCAAGATCACCCCACATGAAGTAAAAAATAAAGCAAAACCTTAAGTATGTAATTCATACAGGATGATTTAGAAAACATTTTATTTCTAAGGCTGGATTTTAAAACAATATACATATAAACAAACAAAAGACAGAAATAAAAGAAATGTCCTTCCTGGATAAGATCTCTATCCTCATTTTTCTTATATATCATAGCAATGATATTAAAATAAAAGGGTCACTTCTCTCATGCTGGAGTGTCTCCAAGAAAAAGAAGAATCTGAAATGTACTAAATAGAAGCTTATTTTTCTGTCTCAGATCAGCCTGAATTATTATACCTCCTACATGATTTTTCTAGTTTCACTTAGGACTCAGCTGCCTGAAACATTTTTTCACAGCCTGAAGGAATTAATAGATTATCAGCTGTGTCAGTACAGGCCTTCTCGCTCCAGACAAGGCTCACTAACCTGATGCTAGCTTTGTAATATTGTAATATTACACAGCTCCACAACTGGATCTACACAAAACAGTTGGGAAAAGCATAAACAAGCTCTACATGGGGCTAGCCAATAGCTTAGATTAGAGAAATCATTTATTTCCTAGGTATATAAACACCATCCATTCTAAAAACCTAAAGATGCCACTTTTACCCTGTTACCTAGCTGTTTTACTCATAGCCATTGAAAATGAGGATGAATGATACCACACCAAAAATCACCAAGTTCTTAAGGCTTGCAGCACTCTGGCTCAGATCTCAGTTAAACTGCAAGTGACCCGCAACAACTGGCATTACAGCGTTTCCTTTCTGAAAGTCTCAATTGAAGACCCAAAAGATCTGTCTGTCCTAGTTCTGCTGCTCAGCATCCAACACATGCAGACTGCTGAAGGTAAAATTTAGCAGGGTCAGGACCTTCAGATCACCTACTTAGCAAGCAAGCACCTGGGGCATTAAAAAGAGAAAAAGATGCCTTTGCTACCACTCGGCATGGCTTTCAGTCACCAGCCCTGTCCCAGAGGACAACACTATGCGCTTTTGCCCTTGTCCTACATGGAATTCTCCTCTGGCCAGTTCAAGTTGGGCTCGTTTTAGGACTGTTTCATTCCATTGCAGTAATACAAAGCAGACTTAATGGAGCAGAGACTCTTGCCCTTGAAGCCCTGTGTATTTCAAAAACTATTGTCACAAAACATGATATATCTTGCCTCAAGTTTAAGATATCTGTGCAAGCTGTACCAAATTGCTGTGATGTTACATTAAGAACCATGTGTACTGAATTGCAACTATCATTAATCAATTCAAACTCTACTCTGTGCATTTTACTATAAATAACATGGTTTTACAAGCACAAGTGCTTTTTGATTATTTCAGTAATTATGATTCTTCCTCTGGTTCTACACACCTGTGAAACACTTCAGTATGGACAAGTTCAATATCTGCATCAGAGTGCAGATATTCAGCCTTATAAAAAAACCACACTGACCAAATAAAGCACAGTGAACTTTATTCTGGATCAAAGCCTTCACCCCACTAACTAGAAACACGGTTTAAACAATAAAATTTTATTAATAGATTTAAACGACAGAGGTGACTTAGACTTTACAAAACATTCAAAATACTGAATTTCATCCCCTATATGGGAGGAAGAAAAGATGACATTAACTTACTGCTTGTTACTAGATTCAATTTTAAACAATCAACAAGAAACTGCCACATTCATAAACAACTAAAGACACGGGTAATGTTGTCAATACAGATTAACTTCATAACCACAGTAAATCTTCTTCATCTTCCAACAACTGCAATGTTCTTTCAGAGTTTCCAGTTGTCCATAAAGTGGTCTGGAAAAACACACCTTTTCAAGACAAATTCCAGTAATGCACTCTTGAGCTGGGGAGGTGTTAGATATGATAAGATTCATATGACGCTTTTTTTGATTTTTATCACTTTTGCTCTACCCATCCATTATAAACTATAAGCATCTAAAGACTTTCTGGTAAGATGTGTTAGATCTTAAGACTAGGTTAACATTGTAACATTAACACTGCATTAATAACAGTAGGAAGAAAAAAATCAGCAATGGCACACGATTCACCTTATCATCATGACTGACAGCAAGAATTACTGCTTTGAGGGATGAATTTGAAGGATTTCTTCTTTAGCAATTACTACATTTCTGCTAAGATAAGATGGGGGACGACAGCAGATCTGTCGTGTGTCTCACACCAAATGTGCTTCTCCTGCTGTAAGTCTGTTTTTCTGGTGAAGCTCTCTTTTGTTCTTATGACAACTTACAGTGTTTCCTGGTTTCAGGAATAATAAGCCTCTGCCTCAGAAATGGTTTTATAGTGATACCAGGGTGGAATTTTAGGAGTGGCTATTGACCCCAAAAATTCCAGTTCTAGTCAGGATTAACTAATTTTCAAAAAGATGAAGAAATATGTTCTTTGTCAGTCAAGGTGTTCTCACTCATATCTGATTTCTGTCAAAACAGGTGTAATTATAAAACTGTTCTCACTTTCAGATAACCCAAGTGACTTTGTGTTAGCACCACCTCTTTCTCAGCACTCTGAGAGTTTTAAGCTTGTCCAAGTTGCTATTCTATATCCAATTTTCTCAGGAAAACTGTACCAATACCATCTTCACTCGTAATGTAAGTCAACGCCTTATGGTGAAGTTTGATGTTCTGCCTTTCAGCTGAAAACTTTCTGATTCTTTTCATTCATTCAGATGCAGTCACCAGTTTACCTGGGTTTTTGCTTGCTTAGTGTGTACCCTCATCAATTAAATCAAAGGTCACCTCTTCACAAGCACTTTCATGAATGAAAATTGCCACTACTGCACTGGCAAACACCAGAAGGTAGTTACCACTACTCAAGGAAGATTCCATTCCATTTCCACAGATTTTAATGGGGATATAGTGTAGAAGTGAACCAGCCTGTTAGTCTCAGTTCAGTACCTGGTAAAGTTATGGAGAAGATTATTCTAGAAGGTACTGAATAACACCTGAAAGGCAATGCAGTCATCGGTCAGAGCTAGCTTGGGTTCATGAGAAGAAAGTCCTGCTTGTAAAACCTGATTTCCTTTCATGACAAGGGGGAAGCCAGTTTATGTCATCTTTTTGGATTTCAGTAAAGCTTTTGATACTGTCTCTCACAGGATCCTTCTGGACAAAATGTGGTGGGTGAGCAATTGGCTCATGGGTCAAGCACAGAGGGTAATAGTGAATGGAGTGACATCAGACTGGTGACCTGTCACTAGTGGGGTTCCACAGGGCTCCATCTTAGGCCCTGTCCTCTTCAACGTCTTCATAAATGACTTGGACACAGGACTGGAAGGGATACTAAGCAAGTCTGCAGATGACACAAAACTCAGGGGAGCTGCTGACTCTCTGAAAGACTGGGAGGACCTGCAGAGAGAGACCTCAACAAATTAGAGGACTGGGCAATCACCAACCCTATGAAGTTCAACAAGGGGAAGTGCCATATTCTGCATCTGAGATGGGGCAACACTGGATGTTCATACAGACTGGGGAATGAGATGCTGGAAAGCAGTGCCATGGAAAGGAACCTGGTGTTCCTGGTCAATGGCAAGTAGAATGTGAGTCAGCAGTGCCCTGGAAGCCAGGAGGGCCAACCATGTCTGAGGAGGCATTAGGCAAAGCATCGCCAGTCAGTCAAGGGAGGGGATTGTCCCACTTCGCTCTGCACTGGGGCGGCCTCACTTTGAATATTGTGTGCAGTTTTGGGTGCCACAATATAAGAAAGATATTAAGCTGTTAGAGAGCATCCAAATGAGGGCAACGAAGATGGGGAAGGGCCTTGAGGGGAAGCTGTATGAGGAGCAGCTGAGGTCACTTGGTCTGTTCAGCCTGGAGGAGAGGGAGGGGGGAGACCTCATTGCATTCTGCAACTTTCTTGTGAGGGGAAGAGGAGGGGCAGGCACTGATCTCTTCTCTGTGGTGACCAGTGACAGGACTCAAGGGCATGGCCTGAAGTTGTGTCAGGGAAAGTTTAGGTTGGATATTAGAAAGAGGTTCTTCTCCCAGAGGGTGCTTGGGTACTAGAACAGGCTCCCCAGGGATATGGTCAGAGCACCAAGCCTGACAGAGTTCAAGAAGTGTTTGGACAATGCTCTCAATGACATGGTGTGACTCTGGGGGATGGTCCTGTGCAGGGCTAAGAGTTGGACTCGATCTTTGTGGGTCCCTTCCAACTTGGTATATTCTGTGATTCTGTGATTTTGTCTAATTCTATACTGTGTGTTCTATGAAATTCACTTTTATCTCTTCAGTTAACTTTCCCTGCTTTTGTTACAGGCACTGCTGACTGTATTATTCAAAGGAGATACATACCTTTCCATCAGTTCTATGTGTTCTGAGATGTTATGGAAAAGGAATACCCAGGTGCCTACTTAAAGCCAAGTATTATCAATTTAAATGCAAATTAACTAATTAAAATAAAAAAGCCAAACTGGCCACATACGAAAACCATACAATAAAAAGAAATCAATCACTTTATCATGTACAAGAACTATTTAATTAATCTATTTTTATTTTCCTATAGATGAACCAGATACAACATTAAGATTTATAAGAGACTAAACTAACTAAGTAAAGGACAGTTAAATGTGTTTTCCTTTGCCTAGTATTCTTCTAGAAACTGTCATATAGCATTAAAAACACTGATCCTCATGGAAAAAGGTGAAACATTTCAGAATGATTCCATGCATTTACAGTAAGGATTTTCCTACTAACTACACTGTAGTCTGAAGTCTCTCCAACTGCGGGATTGGTAGTAACATTTGGCAACCAAAAGAACTTGCTCAGAAAAATTACACTGTTTAAGAGATACAATACAAATGACGCTCCCAACTAAATTTTGAAATAAATTAACAGAAACCAAAGAAAAACAGCTACACCAGGATGCATAGGTTGTAACTAGCTTGCTTTTTTGTTTGTTTTACAGTTCAGAGACAGTAGCAAGAACCTGAAAAGAGAGGATAAAGGAGTCAGTCACTCAAAGAAGTTTGGAGTATCATCTATTGATCCTGGAAACAGAAAAATAATAATCAAACTGACTTGGCCAGGGAAAGAAAAGGAAGTTAATAAATAAATAAGTAAATCAAAAATGCTGAAAACATACCATTTATGGGAATAAAATTCACCAACACAGAAAATGACAAGGAGAGACAACAAGGTTTGGGTTTTTTTAAATGCTTATTGCCTTGCCTAGTTCACCCCAACTGAATCCATAAATACTCAGTGCTTCAAGGATGTACCACATCATCACAAAAAAAGTAACTCCAAACACTGTATCAGTAACCTACTGCTCAAATGAGAAACAGGAATGCAGTTAAGAATTATTCAAACTATGCATAATAACATAATCTCTGCTATATCTCATACTCTCAGCCAAAAGCAGCGGCAGACCCATCAACTCCACTTCCTTACTGCAGTAGCTTATTTGGAGAGTAGCTACTGTAATTAGTAAAAATGTGAAAACTCCCTTTAATGAGAAGCACAAACCCCTCTGAAAGACAGCAATTTGACTGTTGCCAACATTAGCTCAGTGAATCTTTGCATTTTCTTTACTTCTTTCAAGTAAAAACAGCAGAAAAATATTACTTCAAAGGTTTTCACTGTTACCCACCATGCTGCATTCTTAGCTCAACTTTTAAAAAATCAATAACCATGTTTCTTTAACAAAACAGTGTGAAAATTCTCAGTGAACTCTTCACCTGAAGTATACAGAATCATTTAATCTAACACAGTGTTAATAAATCCATGCTTCATTCTGACCTGCTATCACACAGTTTATTTCACCCCTTGGCAAAGTAGCACATCACCACATGACTAATGGAGAAAATGCACGGACTGCAAAGTGTTTGAAACAACAACACTCAAAAGATTCCAGCTGCTAAGTTCACATGAATATTCCTATCATTAGAGTTTAAAAGTGTTATCCTCTATTAATGGAAAAGGAGAAGAAAAAGAAAAAAAAAATCACACAAGACATAAATGCCATAAATTTGTTCATCTGAACAAATATAAGCAATTTTACAGTTAACCACCACTGGAAAACTCTGAATCCATTTTGACTAAAGGCAGGGATTTCTCTAAGTTCTGTTTGAATCTCTAGGTTCTTTCATCAAACAAAAAACAGTGGTTTTTATATGGCCATACCTACAAAAGATTTTGCCTGCTATTAAAAAGCAGAAGAAAAAAATCACCACCACAGCACACAGGGGCCACTCTTGACACTTCTTGACATTATAGTTGCTGGAGACCATTATGCCCACAGGAATCTAGATGCCTTCCTTTTTTTAGCTGCAGATCATGTTTTGTATTACACAGTTCAGCAGCTGCTGCTGAACTTTGTTGAAATCAGTAACTAGAAGATAAGATGATTAAGGTTACCTTCAGCATGAAAGAGACTTGCCTACACTTGGGCTTTGATTGCAACAGTTTTTGTTAGTCATTTTGCACAGAAAGGACTAAAAAGAGTACATTTATTCCTTTTTCCAGGACTCATTACCACTAGCCAAATACAGGCCTTGCTCTACCTTAACACATTCACAATCATCAGCTGGAAGAGACCAGGTAAGCTGAAAGGGGAAAGTTCACTGGAATTTAATTTTAAGCTATGTTACTCAGCTGAATTGAGTCACAAAGTCTGGTCAAAGGACTATTGTGCCCACAATGTCCACTTTCAGACCCATAGAGCTGAGCTCTGCAGCTGCTCTTCACACAGAAGGGGAAGACTTGCAGAAAGCCAGGAACAAAGGGCAGAAATAACTCACTTTTTTACCCAGAAAAGTCACATGGAACAGCAGTGACAAAACACTGCTTTTTTGCTTTCAGTAGACAACAGAAATGCCTCTTTTGCATAAAAAGGAAACTATACATTTGCTCTGTTAATGATTCCAGATCTTCTGCCCCTTATGTAATTAAAGGTCTCAAAATTAGAGATTTTACTTAATGTTGGCATTTTAATGAGTATTTGTAAATTCACATTTGATTGGTTCAGCTGATCCCGCACAGCTTACTAGCAATGTACTCTACTGATGTGAAAGAAAGGTTCTAGAGCAAGGGTTACACTGTAGAAATTGAGACTATCTGGAGACCAGCTAGGTAAATATTAACCCTATTTGTGAAACCAGCTTAATCAAAACGCACACTTCATTTTTTTCACTTCAAAACTCTGCTCACACATTTCTCTCAACATTTGATTTCAGCTTATTCAATTTCAGCTGAAGCTTAATTTCCTACAGGACTTTAAATGCCCTCAAAACTCTGAAGATCCACTCTAGTGTCTTCCTCTCCCAAAGGAGAGCCCCACTGTCATAATCTTTTGTCTCTGCCACTATTATAAATCTAAACGTTGCTGTTCATAGGCCTTCTCACATTTCCTACCTTGCTCCTGCTTGTTTGCCACACTTGCTGCTGACCTGCAAAAGGCTACTGTCACTGCTCCTCTTCCTATACAGTATGCAAGAGGAAATTACTACCCAGTCAATACACGCTCCAAAGCAAGAAAATTTGATTTTAACGTCTCCAAAGATAGTATGGCAAAAATCCCATGATCCATATTGATATTACATTGCTCTCCCTGCTGATGTTATCCAAGTTCTCTAATAAGCTGCAATCTCAATTTTGAGTATCCACTGCAGGAAGACAGGAAAAAAAGGTTCTTTTTAAGTATTCCTTTCCTTATCAGAAAGGGAACATAACACAAGCATTATCAGTCTGCTATTTTTATTTTCATCTGAAAGTCTCAAAATGTGTGCATTAATATATATATCTCATGTATCAATCTCTGATCTAAAATCTCTGATGCAAGCAGGAAGCTGATGTCTAGCAAAGACTGCCTTGAGGCACAACCCCAGCTTCTTAATGCTGACAATTTTACTGGAATAATCCTTGATAAAACAATACAAATTAGTAGAGCAGCGCTGGACCACTGTGTATAACAATTTCTGAACTCTTGACACGAAATAAAGCACTGTTTCAGCCTAGACAAGGCTTTCAGCTAAAAACCACAGTGGACAGACAATCCTCCTCATATACAAAAAGCAAACATGTAACTGTGATAAATCCTGTTCCACAATTTATATCATTACCTGGTCTCTCTGTATGTGCTAGCAATAAAGTCAGGTATATTTTATAGGTTTTGTTTGGACTACTAGATCAATTGAGATCAGGACCCAGATAATCTTTTGATTTATTGCCACTTTATAGCCAGTTCCATTTCCTTCTTTGCCCAATACAGCAAAATGATTGTTCCAAGAGAAACTAAATAAATCATATCAGAAACTGTATTAAGTTTTGCAAGCATTACATTTCTTAAACTCCCTTTTACCTTTGAGTGATAATCCTATTTATACCAGCTTAATAAGGTCTAACAGGATAAGTGAAGGTTACTCGAATTTACACCTCTACCTAGTATGGTTGTCTGCAAGTTTCTGTCATGAAGTATCTGGCAATAACTTTCCAAAGGCACAGAGATTTCTTTTCAGACTAGTCTCAAAGACCCTCAAAAATAAATTGAAAAAAAAAAAAAGATAAAAAAAGAATAGAACATACACCTTCAGATTTGTATCTATTCAACATGAAATAAAAGAGAGACAACCATAGTTTCTTCTCTACACTTCTTAACTGTTTTTAAGCCAGCAGGAGACAAGCCAAACCTACACTGAGACTGGAATAGGGAATAGTATGAAAAATTCCTCCCAGTTCCTACACCAATCTATATGATTAAACTGACAGGCTAATCCATCAGTTTTCACCTTTTCTGAAGTCACGTCACCAAGATATTTGAGTCAAAGAAAGCACCAGTGTATTTTCTATGCTAATTTCATTAGAAAAGATCACAGAATCACAGCATAGTTAGAATTGGAAGGGACCTCTGGAGATCACCTAGTCCAACCCCCCTGCCAAGGCAGGGTCACCTAGAGCATGTTACACAGGAACGTGTCTAGGTGGGTTTTGAATGTCTCCAGAGACAGAGACTCTACTACCTCCCCGGGCAGCCTGTTCCAGTCCTCTGCCACCCTCAATGGAAAAAAGTTCTTCCTCATGTTGAGGTGAAACTTCTTGTGTCATTGCTTCTTGTCCTATTACTGGGAACAACTGAAAAGCATCTGGCACTATCCTCTTAGCACCTGCCTTTGAAATATTTATATGCATTAATGAGATCCCCTCTCAGTCTTCTCTTCTCTAGATTAAACAGGCCCAGCTCCCGCAGTTTCCCCTCATAAGAGACCCATCATAACCTTTGTGGCCCTTCGCTGGACCTTCTCCAAGAGTCTTTCTTCTACTGAGGTCTCAGAACTGGACAAAGCACCCCAGATGTAGCCTCCTTAGGGCTGAGTAGGGGGAGAGAACCTCCATACTCCACCTGCTGGCCACACTCTTCCCGATGCACCCCAGGATATCACTGGCCCTCCTGGTCACAAGGGCTCACTCCTGGCTCATGGTCAACCTGTCACCCACCAAGACTCCCAGCTTCTTCTCAGCAGAGCTACTCTCTAGTAGGTCAGCCCCCAACCTCTGCAGGTACTTGGGGTTATTCCTCCCAAGGTGCAGGATCCTACACTTGCCATTCTTGAACCTCATTAGGTTTCTTTCTGCCCAACTCTCCAGCCTACCAAGGTCCCACTCAATGGCCGCACAGCCTTCAGGTGTATCAGCCACTCCCTCCAGTTTTGTATCATCAGCAAACTTGATGAGGGTACACTCAATCCCTTTTTCCTGCTCATTGCTAAACAAGTTGAGTAAGACCCAGTCTTGATCCCGGGGGAACACCACTGACTACAGGCCTCCAACTGGATTCTACTCCACTGATCATGATCCTCTGAGCTCTGCCATTCAGCCAGTTCTTGATCCACCTCACGGTCCATTCATTTAAGCCACACTTCCTGAGCTTACTTATGATAGGTAGGTAAGATAAATACATGCAGAATGACGTACCCTAGTGCCCAGGAAGGTTATGGAACAGATTATTTTGAGCGTCATCACATGGCACATACAGGACAACCAAGGGGAGCAGGTCCAGTCAGCACGGTTTATGAAAGGCAACCTAATCTCCTTTTATGACCAGGTAACCCACTAAGTGGATGAGGGAAAGGCTGTGGATAGAGTCTTTTCACTGTCTCCCACAGCATTCTCTTGGAGAAGCCGGCAGCCCATGGCTTGGACAGGTGCACTGTTTGCTGGGTGAAAAATCAGCTGGATTGTTGGGTGATGGTGAATGGTACTGATATTTCAAGGGTCAGAAATAATAAAGAATTCACCCAGAAAGTTACAGAGAATGAGAAGAGGGTTGTGGAACAGAGTCCTGCCTTATATGTGAAACAGGCCTCACAGCCTCAAGGGAGGGACCCTGAACAAAGGACTACCTGAGCTTTTATACCCTGTGAGATAGTCTGAGTGTTATGGTTATAGGCCAGGGGGTTGGGCTTTAGTGATGAATATTCATACCACCATATCATCACAAGTGGCCACTCTTCCACCCCGCATTGAGAGTTCAAGGGAGGGTTTGGCCACGAGTCAGAGCTGATCCGTGAGTCCCAGCCATTGCAGGAGGAGCTCTGTGAGTCCCAGCTGCTGCCAGAGCTTCGAACCTGTTACAATTTTATATTAATGAAGATTGTTGTTCCATAAACTGTCAGTGAGAGTCCTTCACCAGCACTGGTAGTTGCCAGCAGTGGGTAACACACTTGAATAAAATGGGAAGACCCGCAGAGGGGGTCTCCCTTAGGCTGTTGTTTTAGCCCCCTCAAAAGGGCAGTTGAATTACCCTCCATTCCAGCAGGACTGTTCAGTGAAGGGTCCCCAGAACTGGATGCTGAAAGACAGGTTGGGCACAAGGGTCTAAGCTTTCCTGGTGCACTGACAGACAAATCAAACACTAAGGGTAGTACCTTGGCACATCACACCCACAAAAATATAACGCTTTAGTTGACACTGGCACACAATGGACTCTGATGCCACCCAGATATGTAGGGGCAGAATCCACTTCTATTTCTGTGGTGACAGGGGGGGTCCCAAGAGCTGACTGTACTGGAAGCTGAAATGAGCTTGACCAGGAAGAAGTGGCAAAAACACCCCACTGTGAGTGGTCCAGAGGCCCTGTGTATCCTTGGCATAGATTACCTCAAGAGTAGGGATTTCAAAGACCCCTGTTGCAGTTTTAGTCGAATTGGAAAGATTTTTGGTAATTTTTTTTCATAGCATCACATGGTTTCAGAGTGCGGGGGACCGCTCTCCCTGACCCATTCGAGCTGACCCAGGGAGGGACTGTCCCCAGCACTGGCAATCTGCTGGAAACGGGGACAGGAGTGTCCCTGAAGTGAAGCACTGCAGGAACTAAGGAAAGAGAGGATAAAACCCTCCAGGCACTTCTGGAATTGGCTCTCTGGGGTTTTGCTCACTGGAGCTTTTTTCCCTGGGGACCAACTTGCCTCAGCTGCAGCTGTTTTTCCACCTCAGCAGCAGTCGCCTTTCGCATCGGCTTGGGACTGCCGCAGCTCCCAGCTGAGCCATCCCAGTGCAACCAACAGCATCTGTCTTTCGCATCGGATCGGGACCACCCCGGCCCCCAACTGAGCTGTCCTGATGAGATCAGCAGCATCTATCTTTTGCATTGGATTAGGACTGCCCTGGCCCCAGCATCACACTAGGACAGCCGGGCCCCGCCATTGTCACCCCACGTGATTTTTTTTTTTTCCTACATCAGAACCCATGCTACTGCCTCAGCAGCATAGGACTTTTTTTGCTTCAGACAAAATATCCTTCCAGGTTTTGCTTTTAACCTAGGGGGAAAGGGGTAGTCAGGTAATATTTTTTTCTGACACTGTTGTTTCTTTTTGTTTCTTTGCATTTTTAGTAAAATTGTTGTTTTAGTTTTCCTCCTTCACTCAGATTCCTCGTAATTTTTAATTTGTCAATATTTGGGTGGAGGGAAATAAAATAAAGAAAAGAAAAAGGAGGGTTATCTCATTAGACGTCTCATCTCCTGAACATACTGTCATTAAACCAAGACAACCCTAAAGGGCCTTGCTGGGCTTTTGGGATACCTGCTGTGGACACAGAAGACATAAGACAGCCTGGTCTCTCAGAGGACCCTTCCGCTGTGGGACTGCTAGGGATTGAAGAATAATAGGTGCTGATTGCCACCACCAACAGTGTATTGTCAGCAATACCACACCCACCAAGACACTGTGATTCCCATCCATCAGATGATTCATGGAGAGCCAAGGCAAAACTCACCTTTCAATAGCCCTGTATGGCCAGTGCATAAGTACAATGGAGAATGAAGATTGACAGTGGACTATTGTGGCCTGAATGAAGTCACATCACCAGTGAGTGCTGCTGTGCTGGACATTCTGGAACTTCAGTTCAAACTGGAGTCCAAAGCAGCAAAGTAGTGCCACCGCTGACATTGTTAATGCATTCTTCTCTGTTCCCTTAGCAGTAGAGTACAGGCCACAGTTTGCTTTCACCTGGAGCAGTGTGCAATATACCTAGAACTGACTGCCCCAGGGTGGAAACACAGCCTCACCATTTGCCATGGACTGATCCAGACAGCATTGGAAAGGGATGAGGCTCCAGAACAATTACAGTGAGTTTGTGACATCACTGTACAGGGAAGTTTTTGAGAAAGGGGAGAAGATTATCCAGATTCTCCTGAAGGCTGGTTTTGCCATTAAACAAAGTAAGGTCAAGGGACCTGCCCAGGAAATTCAATTTCTAGGAGTAAAGTGACAAGATGGACATCCCCAGACCCCAATGGATGTGGTTAACAAAATACCATCTATGTCTCTACCAACCATCAAGAAAGTAACACAGGCTTTTCTGGGTGCTGTGGGTTTTTGGAGAACATATATCCCAGCGTACAGTCAGATTGTAAGCCTTCTCTACTTTGTGACATGGAAGAAGACTGATTTCAAATGGGGTCCTGAGCAACAAGCTTTTGAACAGATCAAAAACGTGATTGCTCATGCAGTAGCCCTTGGGCCAGTCAGGACAGGACAGGATTTAAAAAATGTGCTCTATACTGCAGCCGGGGAGAATGGCTCGAGCCACCTCAGAAGTGGTTGGCACTGAAGCACAGCTCCTCCTGGCTCTTTCTCTGATGGCTCCTGATGTATCCTGCTGTAGGGACAAATAAAAAATGGAAAACTGACATATGGAGTCCTATGCAGCAAGTCACAGAAGCCATTGAGGGACAAGGTGGATCAAGTCAGATGCAGAGCTGAAAGCCATCCAGCTGGCTGAAGGAGAGAAATGGCCAGTTTCTACCCCTACACTGACTCATGGATGGTGGAATATGCTCTGAGGGGGTGGCTGGACCAATGGAAAAAGGCCAATTGGTAGCACAGAGGGAAACCCATCTGGGCTGCCGAAATGTGGCAAGACACCTCTGTCCAGGTACAGAAGCCGACTGTAAAAGTACATCAGGTAGATGCACCTGTACCCAAGTTGGGCTACTGAAGAACATCAGAACAATGAACAGGTGGATTGAGTTGCCAAGATTAAAGCATCTTAGGCGGATCTAGACTAGCAACACAAGGGAGAGTTATTTCTGGCTCAATGGGCCCATGATGCCTCACATCATCAGTAAAGAGATGTGACATACAGATAGGTTCGTGATCAAGGGGTGGATTTAGTCAAGGACACTATCTCCCAGGTTATCCATAACTGTGAAATATGCACTGCAGTCAAGCAGGCCAAGGGGGTAAAGCCCCTGTGATATGGGGTGCAATGGTCGAAATATAAATACGGGGAGGCTTGGCAGATTGATTACACCACGCTCCCTCAAACACACCAAGGCAAGCACTACCTGCTAACAGTGGTGGAAGCATCCACTGGATGGCTGGAGCCACACCCTGTGCCTTATGCCACTGCCCAGAAAACCATCTTGGGCCTTGAAAAGCACATCCTGTGGTGACATGGCACCCCAGAAAGAATTGCATTGGACAATGGGACTCATTTCAAAAATAGCCTCATAGGCACGTGGGCCAGAGACCACAGTAGTGAGTGGGTGTATCATATTCACTACCATACACCAGCCTCTGGGAAACTTGAACAGGACAATGGACTGTTAACAACCACATTGAAGGCAATGGGCAGTGGGACCTTCAAACATAGGGATCTGAATTTAGTGAAGGCCACCTGGTTATTTAACACCCAAGGCTCTACCAATCAAGATGCTCCTGCCCAACCAGAACTCTTACGTACTACAGATGGAGATAAAGTCCCTGTGCTGCATATGAAAAGCATGTTAGGAAAGAAAATTTGAATTAGTCCTTTCTCAGGCAAAGGCAAAACCATATGTAGGAACTGTTCTTGCTCAAGGACCTGGGTATACTTGTTGGGTAATGCAGAAAGATAGGGAATCACGATGTGTACCTCAAGGGGATCTGATTTTGGGTGAGAACCATCTGTAGTATTGAATTGTAGATGTAGTACTGGTTTCTGAATGACACTGCCATTGTAAACCATACACACCATGGACTAAATGGACTCAACAAAACATTACCAAAATAATACCTCTGATTGTATACTTATACATGCATATATATATGTGTTGAAAGGTGTAAATCTGGGCATGATATGGATGGTATAGAGTAAGGGGCGGATAATATTATGGTGGGGGTGGGGCTTTAGTGATGAATATTCATACCATCACAAGGGATCACTCTTCCACCTGGTGGGGGGGTCAAGGGAGGGTTTTGCCACAAGTCAGGGCTGCTCTGCAAGTCCCAGCCCCCGCCAGACCCACTGCTTTGCTCTGGCAGACCCAGGAGAAACATCCCCTGACCTGTTCCAAGGCCCTCTCAGGTCCCAGCAGGTTTTCCCTAGTCCCTGTATTCTACTGGTTTCAGGCTAAGGGGTGAGGGGAGCCTCTCAGCCAGTTTGTCTTGGCTTGAAGAAACCTCACAGCTGTGGCCATTTTTTGTCTCATTTATGCCCTGGAGATTGTGGGGCTAGCAAATGATTCCTGCCTTTGTTGGCTTAAACTGTTTCCTGTTGTATCTTTGTAGTTACTGCTATGACCTTTACTAAATCATTATGTTTTTTACTTATATCTTTTCATATTGTCTCTTTATTATTGGAAGGAGTTGGGAGAGGTTGAAACAAAAGGCAGGAGGGGCGGTTATTTTAGAATTCCATTTCTCCTGTGGGTTTATCCAAAACCAACACACTGGGATCTTTCTGCTGAGTCACTGGCTCCTGCTGGGTTTCTTGTCACCTGGCTGCTGCCACAGGTCCCTGTGCACTTTGTAATGCAAGGGATCAGTGCCAGTTCACAGCGTCTTGCCTCAGGCTCCCATGACCACAAGCTCACTCTGCAGCTGCACACCGAGACAACTGGGTAAAAGGTAATTCCTGCAGGGGGAAGTTGCAGACACCAACTCATGGACCACTGAATCAAGAAACCCATCAACTCAAAAGAAGAGAAAGACTGAGCATGAGGACTAATTAGCATGAGACACGAGAGAATCAATCGACCAACAGAAGGTAGAATATTCATCAATAAGAGAACCAGGTAACTCTGTAGCCACTGAACCGTGATTTCTTTGTTTGCTAAAACGCATGGTGTAATGTTTTGAGAATCTGTGTGTCGGCTTTGCAGATTTACCACTAGCACCCATCTTTGTGAAATATGAAATAAACAAATACATCGGCTCTGTATATGAGGCTGGCTTACTGCACACCAGCTGACAACACTTTTAGGGACAACAGTACCACATCCAGTTGGCAGCTAGTCATTCACTAGTGGCGTTCTTCAAGGCTCAGTATTGGGTCCAATGTTGTTTCGTATCTTTACTGATGATCTGGATGAGGGAATCAAGTGCACCCTCAGTAAGTTCATTTATGACACTAAGTTAGGTGGGAGTGTTGATCTGCTGGAGGGTAGGAAGGCTTTGCAGAGGGATCTGCACAGGGTGGATACAATTGGCTGAGGCCAATTGTATGAGGTTCAACAAGATTAGGTCCTGCCCTTGGATCACAACAACTGCAGGCAGCACTACAGGCTGGGGGAAGAATGACTGAAAAGCTGCCCAGAAGAAAAGGAGCTGGGAGTGCTCATCAACAGCAGCTGAACACGAGCCAGCAGTGCCCAGGTGGCCAAGAAGGCCAACAGCATCCTGGCTTGGATCAAAAATAGTGTGGCCAGCAGGACCAGGAAAGTGATTGTCCCTCACTGTACTCAGCACTGGTGAGGCTGCACCTTGAGTCCTGTGTCCAGTTCTGGGCCCCTCAATTCAAGAAAGACACTGAGGTGCTGGAGCAAATCCAGAGAAAGACAAAAGAGCTCGTAAAGAGTCTAGAGAGTGAGACCTATGAGGAGCAGCTGAGGGAGATGGGAGTGTTTAGCCTGGAGAAAAGGAGGCTGAGGAGAGACCATATCACTCTCTACAAAGGGGTAGCAGGTGGGGGTCAATCTCTTCTCCCAGGCAGCAGTGACAGGACACAGCCTCAAGCTGCCCCAGGGCAGGTTCAGGTTGGACATCAGAAAGAATTTCTTCATTGAAAGGCTTCACAACCATTGGAACAGGCTGCCCAGGTAGGTGGTAGAGTCACCATCCCTGGAAGTTTTCAAGAAACAACTGGATGTGGCTCTAGCTGACAAGGTGGTGATCAGTCAAAGGTTGGACTTAATTATCTTTGAGGTCTTTTTCAAACTAAATGGTTCTGTGAATAAAATAGTTCTCTGGGGGAAAAAGCAACAACAAAAACAAACAAACAAACAAAAACCAACAACCGTCTTTTTGATGACATAAATCTTATCTCAATATGGTTGAAATACCTCCCAAAACTGGTGTGACCCAATCCACCCCAATTCTTGGTAAATATTTCAAATTCTAGCTCACAGCTTGGTTCCACTCCATCCTTTTTTTGTGTCCACACTTATGCAGACATCCCACACCTAAATAAGGATTATGTTCACCAATTTAACCATCTCTTAAGACTGACTTTACACTTCTGTAATATTCTTTTGCATACATACTAGCATTTATGCTATCCAAACTATTTATACTATACTAATATACTATTTATAATAGTAATTTCTGCCACAGCTATTTCTATTTTTAGTCAATTGGGAAGCATGCAAGCACCACTGAGGAGAAGATCACACATCTGTGATAACAGCTGAAAATATCTAATTATAACTTGGTATTGCTTTCCACAGAACTAAATTTTTAGTAAGGAGAAAAGGGAGTACTATGGATTATTTTTTTTCCTGGTTTGGGGTAGAAAGTTCTAAAACCTATCTTGGGCAATGATAGACTTGTTCAGGAGATTAATTTTGTAAGGAAAATGATCTTAACTTGCCAGGGAGGATCCATTTGTAATATCTTACTGCAAACGATCTTCTGCTTCTATTTATACGTCTGCCGGACTCTAACCTTTGGCAAACATAACATTCTAGCAGTCCATTGGCCATCAAATCAACCTTCTGTCAGCTGTTGCCAGACAGCAGTGCATCCTCTGCACTCCCCTGCTTACTGGATGATTTCTTTTTTTTATGAGCAGATCCTGTGATGAACAAGTTACTCTCATATCATATTCTTGCCATACACACTTCAATTTGTGTTGATTTTACAGTGAAAAGCAGTAAAATTCTAAGAACATGGGTTTAAAACATACCTAAGAATAGAATCTGATCCATCTAGCTTTTTATTGTCAATAGCTATAAGTAAATAATTATTTTTAATGAGACTTCTCACCTGTTTAAGACCTTCAGTCTTAGCAGGTGGAGACACGGTTCTGAACAGCAAACTGTTTCATTACAGGTCATGAATCACTAAGGTGGACAGAAGAAAAGAGTTCTAGAAAAATGTATCGGCTTAAAAAGTGCAATATATGACTACTGTAAATTCAGAAATTATTTCATAAGCAACAAAATCTGGGATTTTTTTAAAAAACTGCTGCAGAAATTACTCAATATGAGTTGAGAAACTTTCCTCTGAAATTAATTGATAAGGTACACCAGAATGTGTGCAAAAGCAAACAAACTCTATCTCTGCTGAAATGTCCTCTCTCTTCACAATCAGTCTGGAGTTTATTTAATTCATTCTATCAGTGCTTTTTTCCAAGCTAATAAAATTCTAAGTAATTTTTGTAATTGTTACAGCTGCTCCTAATTTATACTAGCAGCCTAAGTGGAATACAGCTTTACTCTTACTATGCAGTGAAACACAAAAAAAGTTTGAAAATAGTCTGAATTCTTTCCTTTATAAATCCTTCTCAATCTCCATTCTTCTCTATCAAGTTGATTTTTATTCAGCTGTTAAGTTTCACAGCTTTATAAATGCACGTTTTGTCTTTCAGATCATTACTCCTGGAGCACTTTCTTCAACTCTGTCTACCTGTGTCCACATTTGTTACCCACTAAGAAGTTCCAGCAAACAAATTACGCAGAAACGCCTTAAATTACGCTTCTGTTTCAAGGTTACACCAACTAATATAATACATACAGCAAAAGCTATGTAGAGACTACATCTGTATTGTTTTCATGTATATCTGAGAACAAACCCTGCTCTGTGGGTCAAGCAGATCAGTTAGAATCCACAACGTCTCAGCATATTTTACCCTTTGTGTTCTTTTAACAGAGTGACTACATTAGTGGACAAGGAAAGGGTTACAGATATCATTTATCTGCAGTCCTTCAACGCAGTTCCCCACAACATCCTTCTCTCTAAATTGGAGAGAGATGGATTCAGTGGGTGGACTGTTAGGTAGATAAGGAATTGGTTGGACAGTTGCAACCAGAGGGTAGTGGTCAGCAGCTCAGTGTCAGGATGGACAGTGACAAGTGGTGTCCCTCAACGGTCCTTAATGAGACCAGTGTTATTTAATATCTTCATTAATGGCAACAGACAAGGGATCAAGTGCACCCTCAGCAAGTTTGCAGATAACACCAAGCTGAGTTGGTGCAGCTGACACACCTGAAGGATGGGATGTCACCTAGAGGAACCTGGACAGGCTCAAGAAGGGGGCATATGGGAAATCTCAAGAGGTTTAGCAAGACCACGTGCAAGATGCTGCACCTGGATCAGAGCAGCCCTGGTACAAATCCAGGCTGGGAGGCGAACAGAAGAAGAGCAGCCCTGCCAAGGACCTGGGGGTGCTGGTGGATGAGAGGCTGGACATGACCCACCAATGTGCACTCACAGCCCAGAAAGCCAACTGTATCCTGGGCTGCATCAAAAGCAGCATGGCCAGCAGGTCAAGGGGAGGGGATTCTCCCCCTCCCCTTGATTCTCTTCCTGCTCTCCTTAGACCTCCACCTGGAGTGCTGTATTCAGTTCTGGGGTCCTCAGCACAGGAAGGACATTGACCTGTGGAGCAAGTCCAGAGAAGGTCACCAAGATGATTAGAGGGATGAAGCACCTCTCCTATGAGGAAAGGCTAAGAGAATTAGGATTTTTCAGCCTGGAAAACAGAAGACTTCAGGGTGCCTTAACTGCAGCTATCCAGTACCTGAAGGGAGTCTACAAGAAACATGGAGAGAGCTTTTTAGAAGGATGTGTAGTAAGAGGACAAAGGCTAATGGTTTCAAACAGAAAGAAGGCAGGTTAAAATTGGGCATTAGGAAAAAATTCTTTCCTGTGAGGTTGGTGAGGCACTGGAACAGGTTGTCCAGAAAAGCTGTGGATGCCACATCTTTTGAAGTGTTCAAGGCATGGTTGGATGGGGCTCTGAGCAACCTTGTCTAGTGGAAGGCAGTCCCTGCCTATGGCAGGGGGATTGGAATTAGATGATCTTTAAGGTCCCTTCCAATCCAAACCATTCTATGGTTCTGTAACTGTTTGAAGCCTAGGCTTCCCCAACTTGCATCAGATCAAACACGAGCTCATAGCTGGCCAAGTTCACAGCAACCCTATCTTTATAACTCTACTGTCTTTTGCCAGGACAGGCCAAAATTCTCTCCCCTCAGGAAACATTAGTCTCCGCTAAGTCAACACAGCATGTCCTTTGCTGCTTGGGTCACCCAAATCACTGACTCAGAAATGCAATTCATCCAGGTCCAGGAGGAGCAGGAAGAGTGCTGAGATGCAAGTGAATCCCTGTAGTAAGCTGACCATAGGTCAAGGATCTTCCAGGCAAGTTGTACCTCAGTGTCCTCCGAATCACTCAGCACAGCTGCTGCTTCCATGAGACACACTGCCTTGCTTCCAAGTCTCCCTAATACAATTGTTCTCCCATAACCGTGAGGTTTAGGAGGCAGATGCAGGAAACCCAGGACCAGACATGCAGAATGAAAGCAGGATGCCTTCATAGGCACAAAACCAGTATTTTAAAAGTTTGTGATGGTCTTCCTCCAGCCCTAAATAGCATCCCTGATACAGGCAACAGTCCCTGCAAGCTGTGCACCCTGAGCTTCCATAATATCCTGCCACCTGGGCAAACAGCTGCTGCATAGGAAGGCAAAAGGAATAAAAAGGATCCCCCTAGTCTTTACAGTGCCAAGATACAACATACCATTTCAAAATAACAAGTTTATTTGGTCTGGTATTTTTGTTTGATTTTTGTGTGGGGTTTTTTAATGTTTTTGTGTGTATGTTTTGGGTTTTGTAAACCAGGAAGAGCTGAATCAACAAGGTTAAAAAAAGGTACATGAGCTTGTTGATAGCAACTTGCCATCTTCAGTCTAAAAGCAGAAGGCAAAGTAGCTCTCGTTTTAGGATGACAACACTGCCATGAGACTGGTAGCTTCTGTGTACCTCTACCACAAGGACCAACTGGTAGCTCTTCTTGAGGCAATCAATCAATGTGACAAAAGAAGCAACTGGAGAATTTCTGCCAGTCTTGCCTTTCTACAGCTTCCTCCTCTGGGATTACCTGCACAGCTGACTCTCATCCTATCTTCCTAGTTTTGATCAGGAGAGCATCCAAGAATGAATGACCAATGACATGCAGGCCCCAGTGGTGGAGGGGGCTGCCAAAATGGCACCTGCAGCACCTGCATGTCTGCAGAGGTACATGGAGTATTTAGATTAAGTCTTTGGTAGGACTGGGAGACAGGCTGCACTGCTGTTGCCTTTTGAGATGACTGGGTCCAACTTTCTCACACCTCTGTAAGAGAAAGTCGTGGCCTTTCTTCATCAGCTGCTTTGCAAATAGATTCCTTCAAGCAGAGTGCTGGTTAGGTTGTTACAGCAACTATTGGTAAGGGAGGTCATGCTATTCAACAAGACAGATGGACTCTGACGACACTTTCTACTGTCTTGCAGTAGTCTGCAGGTGACTGACAGAAAACAGCAGTTCATCAAGGGCAAGCAGGAATACAAGGGAAAGACAGTTTGTCTCTCAGAGGTTCTGTCATAATAGCACTTCCCTGCTCTGCTTTAATAGTGATCTGAATAGCAAACACTGAGAATCTCACATTGCCTGAAGTACCTCTTGGAACATAGAGGAGCCTTTGAAAAACACAGTATATCACCCCTGCTTGTTACACAGCACAGCCACACCTCTTTCCAGCCAAATTTGCTCAGGGCTACTCCTCCCACGAGCACACAAATAACTGTAGCACCTGCTGCAGGGACAGACTTGTCTTCATTCCTTCTCTTGAGTAGTCTCAGTCCAGTAGCAGTCCAGTACAACAGTCTTGAAGAAAGGCGTTGACACAACCTTCTCACTGCTCTCATGTCCACCTCCAGGACCTGTCTGTCCCACACACAGCAGCAAACTATGCCACCTTGTCCCATAATCACCAGCCAATTTCCCTACTCCAAAATATCCTACTTAAGGGCAGATGTTGAGCTTCCAAGACAAATTCCCGATCCTACATTCCATCAGCTGGGCCAACCTGAGTGGAGTGCAATCACAGGTTAACGTGACCTTTCCCAGACTTGAGACCTGGAGACACAAGTTGCACCAGGGGAGGTTTAGATTGAGTATTAGGAAAAATTTCCTCACTGAAAGGGTGGCCAGGCATTGGAAAAAGAGACAGGTCGATGTGGCACTCGGGGACATGGTCTAGTGGTGAACATGGTTAATATGGGTTAACAGGTGGACTTGATGATCTTTGAGGTATTTTCCAACCTGAACAATTCTATGATTCCATGAGCCCAAAGCACATAATCTAAGCACAAAAGAAGGGATGGGCTTCATCTATCTAGCAAGGGCAAAACGACTAGTCCATAAATTGTTGGGGCTGATCAGGAGTGCTTTAGACTAGGTTTGAAGGGGGAAGGAGTTGAAACCAGCCTCTCCAGAGATGAGCCTAAAGGTGGAAAGCCAGAGTTAGAAGTGAAATCAGTAGCCCAGCTGAAGTGCATATACACCAATGCACGTAGCATGGGTAACAAACAAGAGGAGCTGGAAGCTATCATGCAGCAGGAAAGCTATGATGTAGTTGCCATCACAGAAATGTGGAGGGATGACTCGCATGACTGGAATGCTGCCATGGATGGCTACAAGCACTTCGGAAGGGACAGGCAAGGTGGGAGAGGTGGAGGAGTGGCTCTATATATTAGTCTCTTCACTGTCTAGAACTTGGAGTCAGGAACGATAAGGTTGAGTGCCTGTGGATCAGAATCAGGGGGAAGGTCAACAAGGCTGATATCCTGGTGGGAATCTGCTATAGACCACCCAATCAGGATGATGATGGTGATGAATTATTCTACAAGCAGCTGATGGAGGTTTCAAAATCACCAGCCCTTGTCCTTGTGGGTGACTTTTACCTGCCAGATGTCTGCTGGGAACTCCACACAGTGGAGAAGAGGCAGTCTAGGAGATTCCTAGAGTGTACAGAGGATAATTTCCTGTTCCAGCTGGTAAATGAGCCTACCAGGGATGGGGCCCCCACTAGACCTTCTATTCATAGAGAGGGGCTGGTGGGAGATGTGGTGGTCGGAGGACGCCTGGGGCACAGTGACCATGAAATAATAGTTTTCAGTACTCAGGGACGCAAGGAGGGCCATCAATAAAACCTCTACACTGGACTTCCACAGGACAGATTTTGGCCTACTCAGAAGACTGGTTCAGAGGGTACCCTGGGAAACAACCCTTGAAAACAAATGAGTCCAGGAGGGATGGACATGCTTCAAGAAACAAGTCTTGAACGCACAGGAGCAGGCTGTCCCAGTCTGCCAAAAGGCAAGCCGGCAGGGAAGAGGGCCAACCTGGCTGAACAAGGAGATTTTAAAGGAAATGAGGGTAAAGAAGAGAGCTACCGATTACGGAAAAAAGGGCTGGCTACTCAGGAAGAGTTTAGGAATATACGTAGGTCATGTAGAAAGAAAATTAGAGAGACAAAGGCACAATCTGAACTCAATCTAGCCACTTCTGTCAGGGATAACAAGAAGTGCTTCTATAAATGCATCAAGAGCAAAAGGAGGGGCAAGGAAAACCTCTATTCTCTGTTGGATATGGGGAGGAACATAGGCACCAAAGATGAGGAAAAGGCTGAGGTATTTAACACCTTCTTTGCCTCAGTTTTCAACAGTAAGACAGGTTGTCCTCAGGACAGCGCTACAGACTGGGGACAGAGTGGCTGGAGAGCAGCCAGGCAGAAAAGGACCTGGGAGTTTGGACTGACAGGAAGGTGAACATGAGCCAGTAGTGTGCCCAGGTGACCAAGAAGGCCAATGGACCCTGGTCTGGATCAGGAACAGTGTGGCCAGCAGGACCAGGGAAGTGATTCACCCCCTGTACTCAGCACTGGTGAGGCCACACCTGGAGTACTGTGTCCAGTTCTGGGCCCCTCAGTTCAGGAAGGATATTGAGGTGCTGGAGCAGGTCCAGAGAAGAGCAACAAGGCTGGTAAAGGGACTCGAACACAAGTCCTATGAGGAGAGGCTGAGGGAGCTGGGGTTGTTCAGCCTGGAGAAGAGGAGGCTCAGGGGAGACCTCATCACTCTCTACAACTACCTGAAAGGAGGCTGTAGCCAGGTAGGGGTTGGTCTCTTCTCCCAGGCAACTATCAGCAAGACAAGAGGGCATGGTCTTAAGCTCTGCCAGGGGAGGTTTAGGTTAGATATTAGGAAGACATTTTTTACAGAGAAAGTAATCAGACATTTGAGTGGGCTGCCCAGGGAGGTGGTGGATTCACTGTTCCTGGAGGTTTTTAAGATGAGACTGGATGTGGCACTTAGTGCCATGGTCTAGTAACCACCTCGGTGTTGGACTTGATGATCTCCGAGGTCCCTTCCAACCTGGTTGATTCTATGATTCTATGAAAGTGACATTCTTTGTCAAGTAACTGAGAACTCGTTACTTTTTTTTTTAATTCCATAACTAGGTAGAAATCTTCCTTACTTACTATGCTTTGGCTCTTCTGGGAGATTGCTCTTAGCAGAAAGAGATTTCTTGATCAGCCTGTGTATTGCACTGAAGTTCTAAATTTGATCAGTAGTGATCAGCAAGAAATAAACATCTCACTAGTTAAAAACCAAACCAACCCATTCCTCCCTCACAGTAAACCCCCAAATATTTTACACTTTCTTGAATCTAAAGCTGAGAGGAAAGAACTGTGTGTTAGAATTAGTAATTTGGTCCTGCCTCCACACTTGGCATCCTGAATTGCCTATTGTCTGCTGGTCTGTTTTACAAAAATAAGTAATTTGAATTCAGAACACTTTGAAGTCATGGAGACTATGATGAGAGAATAATATACTATGTTGTTTGTTACCTCTCAGGCCAGTGCAGGGGTTTGCATATATTTTTGTCTTATACCATATTGTCAGAAGGTAAGTTCCAAACTTCTGAACATCTGCTAAAGTCTGTCTCTACCTAAATTGATCCTCTCAGTTTTGTCATAGATGTATTGCATTATTTGCTTGTCACCTCGAGTACTTGAATTTTTCCACACTGTATATCCCATAAGTGTTGGTGAGTTTTCGGTGTCTTGTCATGTAAGCAGAGTATGTTTTGCTATCTAGTTCTGTGAATTTTTGTGGGGATAGAATGTGTGAAATCTCCATCCCTCTCTGCACATCCCAGCTACCCCTTCCTGCTTATGAAGTATCAAATTCTTTTAATGAGTTAAATTAAGCTTTATGAAAAGAAGGCTCACAGTGCCTATGAAGACAATAGTCTTCTTCACTTTTTCTTAATAATTAAAAGCTGATTAACCAATCTGCAGCTGGAAGACTGAAAACTTGAAACTAATTTACCTTTTTTCTCCCTAGATCTTTCTTTTTTCCTCATTCAAAGTGTCATATTATTGTTTAAACAGGAATAGCATTTTGTTATCTCTTTGGTAAGTTGAGACACAGAGAAATTTATTTCTTTGAGACTGCAGGGCTGGTGATCTAGAATTTACTGATTGTGTCTTTTTACCCTGAACTCATAACCTCAGAACAGACAGAACTTTATAGAATAAAAGAGAGATGTCAAAGTTTTATCTTCTAATACAGTTCAAGAACTAAGTATGCTAAGTATGAAATGACTGTAATACCTGGACAGACTCTAATCGCGAGTAGTTTTTCCCAAACAGGAATCTGATAGAGGTGGCCTTGGTAACTTTCACAGATCTGTTCAATGGGTAACCAATGCCAGGAAGCTGTGTGTATGAAGAAATGCTAATGCTGATGTAGTATGCTGACTTGCTGAATGGTGCCATATAATTAATAAAATCATAACTGGATAATATGGTGAATTAATGTTACAATTGAAAAGTTTTTTGTAATGTGAAATGACTTGGTTTTTTATCTATTCCACAATATTTACTGCTTCCTTTACTACATCCTAAAACTACTGAGCTATCAGAAGTTGAATGATATTCTTTGATTGTCATGTCTTGGCCCCGTGTGAGGCAATAGAGAGAAAAATCAGACCAGACACATCACATTCTAAACCAAGATTTTTGTTTCTGATTTTCTTACTTTCTTTGTCCTTTTTAATTGTATTTTTGCTGTACTCTCACAGCTGTATTTACTTAGCTCTCCTAAGTAGATGAATGATAACAGAGTGGAAATGTATTGTTGTGAAGGACTTTTAACTTTTTCTTACATTAAAATGAAAAGGAAAAAAGCAATATTTGGAGCATTTAAAAATATGCAGTGTAGTGGTTTGGTAATTGAATAGAACAGCTGCATCTAGTGTGAGACTGTAGAACAGGAGGTAAGTTGCCATGTGCAAAGAAAAAAAGAAAACTTCAGATGTGATCTTAGTCATGACAGCAGGCCTTGGCTGTAAGCTTTGCTGCAGCTTTTGGTGGACTCAAATGCCAGGATGCTCAGGCTGGAGTGTAGGACACTGCAGGATGTGGCAGGGACTTAAGTCTTGGGTGCAAATATATCATGAGGAAATAGCCCAGGGCTAGTCTAGGAGGAGGAAGCATGCTTCAAGATCATGATTTAAGGGTATGTGAGCAGCTGTTTTTCAGTATAGACTTGTTGGCATTAGGATCTGTCCAGCTTGATGTGGAGAGAATTGTTGCTGTGAATTTGTTTTTCTTCAGTACTAAATACTTGCAAAACTGTTGGATCAGCTGTTGTGTTTGTTGATGAATTCAGCTCCTCTGTATGGAATTACTGCCACTTGTTTCTGATCCTGATCTGTCAGCTAATAAAAAGGGAGAAAAAAACCCCAAGAGGTCTGTGGCCACTTCAGTCTCGAAGTAGAAATCTCTTCAGATAGGACCACATGCTTGCGTCACTTGCTATTTTCAATTGCTTGTCTCTGGATACTGCCATTTTCACAAGAATAGCGATGCAGTTAATGGTAGCTGCTCTTTATGGAAACTGCTTTTAGTGTCAGTATTAAAGCCTGCATGTTGTTGAACCAGCTACCAGCCTCTGCAGCCAAAACCGTGTTTTCTCCTCACAACTGCTTTCAGGCTTCTGTGTCTTCAGAAATAAACTATGTAATATGCGCAATACTTGTTGCCCCTCTCTGTGTGGGGGGTATTTTTTGTTTCTTTTCTTTGGTTTTTGTTGTGTGTGTGTGGGTTTTTTGTTTGTTGGCTGTGTTTTGTTTTGTTTTTTCCTTTTTTTTTTGATGGTGTGTGTGTTTGGTTTTGCGTGTTTTTTTTTCCCTTTCCTTTAAAGGTGTCTGTTTTCCCCAAGGTTGTTTCTTGGATTACTCACCTGTTAAATGAAATAAGTCTCTGACTCGTTCTGCTCCCTTGCCAATTTTCTGTATGCCATCTAGCTTAAAATACTTTACCATAAATGAGAATTATTAAGGATCATTCTGGTTTTCCTTCAGCTGTCCTTGTTGATGTAGTTTTATTATGTCAACTTATAATTGCAACTGACCTGTTCCTCTGTAAAGGATATTCACGCTTCGATGGTATCCTGGATCCACTACATGTGCTTTGCTGGTAATAACTGCAGTTACTCTGAATGCATAGTCTTTTTACTGTGTAGATTTTTTTGAATTTTATTTTTTTGCTTTTCAACTGAAAGATTGCTGTGTCTCTGTGACACTGGCCCTGATCTGCCTTTTCTTTTTCTTTGGTTTGTCTGCCCTTTTTAGGCAGTCTTGTATGAAGCAGTATGTCAGCTGACGTTGGCAGAAGGTTTCTGTTTTTATCAGCTGAAATGCAATACTTGGGGGCAGGATGTTATGATGTAATGAAAAATCTCTACGCATACAGTCTAATGTCTCTGCCTGCTTCAGATGCTTTATATCGAACTTTTCCATAGTGAAAGAACTTTACTCATGTTTATTCTATTCTCTAAATTCAGTTTTGGGGTTTTTTTCATGCACTGTGCCAACAGCTTTTTTAAATCCCTTGATCAGTTGAGCCTTCAAGGTAGCTCTCTTCACATGTGCTAATGATAAACTTTCATCCCTGCTTGGGACAGTATTGCATCAAGTCCACTCATCTGATTATTTTGTGCTAATAAAATGAACTGTGGATATGCTCTGATTTGGAATGTTGTTCTGGTGTATCACCATGGCTGGTGTTACTGAACGCACAGTCCACATAAACACCTAATAGTTTGAAGGCTTTCCTTGTCATAGGAATAATCCCATTTATAAAAACATTTATGCTTCTGAAACGGTAATTGTGCTCTACTGGGGTTTTTCACGTGGAAACTCTGTTTGTCCCAGCTCTCAACTTCTCCTGAAATGCATTCTGGAGGGAAGACAGGAAAGGAAGAAAAATGCCAATAAGACAAGAATTCCAAGTTCTCAGTTTGGTAAAGGATCCCATGTTAGGTGGGTTAATAACCTTAATACAAAACAAGGTAGGGCCTGTGGAGATTAGCACTCTTGCTAGCTAATGTCATTGTTTCCAAGCTGTGATAGAAAGGAGACCCTTTTCACCTATCCATTTTTGACTATATTAAGGTTTATGTTAGATTATAATGGGAAGGGCATTGAGGAGTTTAAAAAGAAATTATCAAAGTTTTCAAGAGTATCTCCCAAAAGGAGCGGTGATAAAATCACCTAACCTTAGTGCTTACTGCTAATTTTAGTCAATTACATTAGTAATTTAATGGAGTATTTTCTAAAGACATAACCATCAGCAGAAAAGTCTTCTGCAGTTGTAACCAAGTGTTTATGCAAGTGTTGATAACTAATTTTTCTGTAATGCTGGTTCTAATAACTAGGATTAGTTTGCTCTATTCCTACTATATTGGATTTGGTAAATTATGATATAGTCTTCCCAAGGTGTCTGTAATCTTTGATTATTTCCATAAGATCTTTCTGGGTTACAGAGCTGGCTCTGTCTGCATTGTGTCATGCTGAGAGTGGAAACCTTTTTTGTTAAGGAGGTGTAAAACCTACTTCTATAAAAACTAGTTTTTGAAAAACAGAGTCTTGATATCTTGAGAATTCTTACCAAGTTGAGTAGAATTTTATTTTCATTTAAAGAACCCTGTGGATATCTTTGCAGAATTAGGAGCAAGTCTGTCTTACATTTGTAAGATATTGTGAGTTATTTTTCAGAGAAGACTCCTAGAAGAATAGTGTATTGGTTTTGAAAGTGATAAAGAAAGAAAGAGAAAGAGTCTCATGAATTTTCATCCTCTGCCTCCTGTGATTTGGAGCAGGCTCTTTACCCATATCTTCTCCCCTTCAGACACATACCTGAAATAGCAGACTGTAGAGTTCATACTTGCTACAGTGATGAGGGACTGTCCAAATTGGAAAGTTTGTGGAGAGACTGAGATGGAGTATTTGAAGTACCTTGGGGAAGAAACTAGAAGTAGGTCTTCTGTCTCCTGGTATTCAGCAGGGAGAGGATTTTGAACCAGTATCTTGTACCCCGGAAAAATCTGTTGTATGGGATATGGACAGCATTGTGCAAATACCTTTTTTCTTCAAGAGTTCAATAACAGTATTCATGTTCCATATTAATTAAATTTTGCTTTTCTCTCTGCATCCTTAAAAAGGGATGAAGAGAGCACAAAGCCAAGAAGGGAAACTATTCAGATTAATTCAAGTTCTTTTACCAAAGACAGCATTGTATTTTAAAACTAGCTAAAAAAAAAGACAAACAAACAAAAAACAACCAAAAAAGTAGTTAGAAACAAACCCAAGATTTACTGTAGTTTTACCTGGTTGGTAAAATTACTCAGCTGTGTGTTTTAAAATTGCTTCCTGCACTACCTTGATTTTTGGGTGTCTGCTAGTGGAAAATGCTGTCATGAAATTCTAGCAGAAGGCAGTGTTGTGTAAAAGTATTCCTGTTTATCATTAAAGTATAAGTACTTAGATTTTATGGCACTAATGGAACAATTTTGGAGGTTTATTTCCTGGTGTGTTTTGTTCTTTGCTCTGACATATTTTTAATATTAGTTATTATGTCTGTTCTCTCTTCCTCCTAAGACTTTTTATGATCTACCTAAACCATCCTTATTTCTTATCTTCTAGTACTTCTGTAATGTATGTGAACTTAATGGGCATGCTAATTCTTGTGGTTGCCCTAGAGTTTCTAGAAATGACGGAATGGTTGCTTAATCTTCAGCCCTCTTTGTGGCAACTTAAATTATCTCCTGAAAATTCAGGTGCCATATTTGACAGAATTTGTTATGAAAAATAACTTCGAAATTTTCTTAATCTTTGAAAACAAACAGAGGAAGTGCTGTTGTTTCAGGTGATTAAAACATTGCAAGGCTGTTTAATTGAAAGTATTTATTTAGGCTGTCAAGAAGTAAGGAATAAATTGAATTGCTTTCCTGAAAAGCTGTTTGTCCTAATACCTTAATTCATAATAGTTCCTAGATGTTTTAGAGTAGCACCTCTTCAGTATGGCTTTATGATGTCTGAAGAATATCAGGAAGATTTCAGTAGAGGGGAAAATGAATATGAAAGGAAAACAAAACTTCTGCAATAATCTGGTCTGCCGAAGCCTGAGGGGCAGAAAGACCAGTGAAAGAAATAGATATCTATAATATTCTTTCCTTTCATTGTAGGAAAAGAAGTTAAATATACTAAGCTTTTAGTTTGTAAGTTTTCAGATTATACAGTACAGTTATTCAAAATATCTGTTTTTGTTGGAACTTTATATTTGTTTATAGTTTCAAGTATTTTTGGTACTTAAGCAGTTTGAATATGTGTACATAATTTATTTTAATCATTGAGAGGGAACCACAGGAAAGAGCAAGAAGAGACAATCAAGTGCTGCATTGTTCAAAGCCTAGGAGGCTGTCCTCCCTTTGCATCTCCACCAAATCCAGGTAGTTTTAAGATTGGCTGCAGTAGGGTGTTATCCTAAATAGTTTTGCACATGTAATGAAGACTGTCATATTTCCATTTTTTTCAGTTGAATGCCCTTTCAGATTTTGCTTTTCAGGAGAAAATGCTTATCTTTTACCCATGTGAGACTGCTATTTCTCAGGTTTTCTTGGGCAAGGGCTTTAATCTCTGGGTAAAAGACTATAAGACATAAGGTGGTTGATAGCCTGTTGAAGGTCTAGGTGAAGAATGTGAATCTAAAAAGTCATATTTTGTTAGAGGAAAGTCTGGTGTTTGTGTTAGGGTGTGAATCCAGCTGGATAGCCATACTGGCTTGGGTCTTCTTGTGTGTGACTTCTTAAATTGATACAGAAAATGTTTATACTTGGGAAGACTGAAATTAATGTTTAACTTCAATGTGTGTATCTAGAAGTGAAGTAGGCATTTGTACATGTGTGAATTTATAGGAGACAGTGTCATAAAATGCATATGAATAATATGTATATAAAAGCCTTATGAGGCTGCTTCTTGCATAAGCTTCATTTTCTTTCTGATATTTGTACAGTAGTATTACTGAAATAGATTTAATAAAGCTTTTTCAAAGTTAGTGAAAGTACAGTTCAGTTAAATACTCTCCCTCTCCCTTCTCCCCTTTTTCAACATTCTCCATTCCATCCCCTCCATGATCCATTTCCCCTCTTTTTTCTGTTCTTCTTTCTCTTCTTTCTCCATTCACTGTCAGGAAGGGACGCCTCAGAAGAGTCATTTCAGCTCACCACGCCACCGTCAGAGACTAGTGGAACCATCAGCTACAAAAGTGAGTGCCTTTATTGAAGGACCATTTCTAAAACAGGATGTTGTGTCAGCAGAGGATTTGTTGTTAAAGAGAAGCTCTTCGATGTGTTATATCACTCTGCAAGTGATACAATCAATGTCTCTTAGGGTGAACTTCAGCACTAAATTAATTCATACTCAAGTGCAGCTGTTGTTTTTTAACTTTAAAAAGTTGGGATGAAATTTCTTTTGTGTCTGCAAAGTGAAATAGAAACTGTATGAAATGTTCCACTTTGATTTTATTACTTTGTGTGATGTCTTTTCCTAAATACATGTGCAATTCATTTGTCTCATTCTTAAACAAAAAGCTGTTATTGAATAAAAAAATTGGCAAGGATATGGAAAATAACCAAACACTTATTATCAAGCGTTACGAAGCAATACAAAGATGATATTAACAGATAAAACAGTATTTGTTAGTTCATAAAGCTGTTCATCCTTTTTAGAGATGTACTCAGAAAGCTTGATAGGTTCAGTGAAAGTGATGTTATTATGGAACTTTTAAAATGTCCCATAATGTGTATCTTAGAGGCCAGCGTTGAACTGTATTTATTTTTTGCTACTTTTTGTGAGAGTCCAGCAAGAACAAAACTCTGTATCCATTGCTACTACCTTCCAGAAATCCCATTCTCCACTTTGAGATACTTGCAGAATTGATTGCAGTATTTACATGTAACTTTTGATACAGGATGAAGTAGATCAGTAGTAGTAGTTGGTCTTAAAGAAAAGCCCTCGTTTTATGTTGTGTCTTGCATTCTAAATTAGGACTCCAGACACTTCTTAGGCTGATTCTTTCTGTTGCTAAATGTGTTGACTCATTAGGTATTAGTTATGTTGACTTTTACTGTTCTTTCAACATGTCAATACTAAGATATCCTTTGGGGATCTGGGAAGGGCATTTTGGGGACTGCAGAAGCAAATGTAAGTCAAGTATCTCTCTGTCTGTCTGTCTGTCTATCTATCTGTCTGTCTGTCTGTCTATCTGTCTATCTGTCTATCTGTCCTTTCTCTTATAAGCCGCTTTCTCTGTGCATTAATGTACATTGGAATCACTCCACGTAGTTCCCTCAATGTGTAGAGCCAAAGGAAAAATGCATACTGAAGTGTAGTTCTACGAACATAAGTGTGCTAGCTTTTGCTCCCTCCTCTTACCTAGTTTCCCTGAAGTTTTTCACCATGCCTCAGTGTCCTACTGTGCCTCTGGGTGCACCTTGTCAAAGGTAGGTGTGCTGTCAAAATCTCAGTCTACAGCTTGAGAGCTGTAGCATCTCAGTTTCCATAACCTCCATAATCTCAATCTGGTAGCTACAGACTAACCTCAGTTATTTGCACTTCTGTTTTGTTTGGGACAGAAGAATCAGAAGGGGTCTTGATTGGTGTTTCCAGGATAATTTAGTCAGTGTCTTTGCTGCTTGGGGGGACATCCTGATGCACTGGGAGCAAGTCAGTTAGCAGCTCAGCACTGCTGGATACCTGCCCAGCATCCAGAGGCGGGCTGTTACCACTGACCACATCATACTCCCCCTCTCCCCCTACAATAATTGGCAGCAGCTTCAGAATGACCATCTGCTTAGGAAAGACTCCTGAGCATGTCATAGGAACATAGATGTGGTTGAGTGTTTTGTTGTGATTAAAATGTGTCTGAAGAGAGAAGGGAAGGGAAGAGAAAGAAGGCAAACAAGCAGCACTGCTTCACTGCCAGTAGTTTGGGACAGAAAAGAAGTGTAAGTTCAGTGGTCTTCAGGTCACACACATAATCTCCTCCCTCATTGTATAGGCAAGAGAGTGGTTAAAACCCCAGACCGTAGTCTTCTAAGTCCTCTTCTTGGATGGCATTTCACTGAATGGGCGATACTTCAACATGGCAAGGCTATAAAACTAACAGGCACCTTTACCCATCTGTGCTGACAGCTGTCCCTTCCCTCTTGTCTGGTACACATTTATTAGTGAAAAATAGGTGCCACACTTTGTGTCCTAGATACATATGCCTTTTTTTCTCACCCACCACCCTTGCTATGTTCCTGGAAGCAACTACTACAGCTTGAAAGGACTGTGTGTGCCTGGTCTGATTGAGGTAACCTGAGGTATTAATTTCTGCATGTTTCCTGCTCCTTCCTGCATGCCTTTCATAGAGTCATAGAATCATAGAATCCGTCAGGTCGGAAGAGACCTTGGAGATCATCAAGTCGAACCCTTAATCCAACACCGCGGTGGTTACTAGACCATGGCACTAAGTGCTACATCCAGTCTCATCTTAAAAACCTCCAAGAACAGTGAATCCTGGGCAGCCCACTCAAATGTCTGATTACTTTCTCTGTAAAAAATGTCTTCCTAATATCTAACCTAAACCTCCCCTGGCAGAGCTTAAGACCATGCCCTCTTGTCTTGCTGATAGTTGCCTGGGAGAAGAGACCAACCCCTACCTGGCTACAGCCTCCTTTCAGGTAGTTGTAGAGAGTGATGAGGTCTCCCCTGAGCCTCCTCTTCTCCAGGCTGAACAACCCCAGCTCCCTCAGCCTCTCCTCATAGGACTTGTGTTCGAGTCCCTTTACCAGCCTTGTTGCTCTTCTCTGGACCTGCTCCAGCACCTCAATATCCTTCCTGAACTGAGGGGCCCAGAACTGGACACAGTACTCCAGGTGTGGCCTCACCAGTGCTGAGTACAGGGGGTGAATCACTTCCCTGGTCCTGCTGGCCACACTGTTCCTGATCCAGACCAGGGTCCATTGGCCTTCTTGGTCACCTGGGCACACTACTGGCTCATGTTCACCTTCCTGTCAGTCCAAACTCCCAGGTCCTTTTCTGCCTGGCTGCTCTCCAGCCACTCTGTCCCCAGTCTGTAGCGCTGTCCTGAGGACAACCTGTCTTACTGTTGAAAACTGAGGCAAAGAAGGTGTTAAATACCTCAGCCTTTTCCTCATCTTTGGTGCCTATGTTCCTCCCCATATCCAACAGAGAATAGAGGTTTTCCTTGCCCCTCCTTTTGCTCTTGATGCATTTATAGAAGCACTTCTTGTTATCCCTGACAGAAGTGGCTAGATTGAGTTCAGATTGTGCCTTTGTCTCTCTAATTTTCTTTCTACATGACCTACGTATATTCCTAAACTCTTCCTGAGTAGCCAGCCCTTTTTTCCGTAATCGGTAGCTCTCTTCTTTACCCTCATTTCCTTTAAAATCTCCTTGTTCAGCCAGGTTGGCCCTCTTCCCTGCCGGCTTGCCTTTTGGCAGACTGGGACAGCCTGCTCCTGTGCGTTCAAGACTTGTTTCTTGAAGCATGTCCATCCCTCCTGGACTCATTTGTTTTCAAGGGTTGTTTCCCAGGGTACCCTCTGAACCAGTCTTCTGAGTAGGCCAAAATCTGTCCTGTGGAAGTCCAGTGTAGAGGTTTTATTGATGGCCTTCCTTGTGTCCCTGAGTATTGAAAACTATTATTTCATGGTCACTGTGCCCCAGGCGTCCTCCGACCACCACATCTCCCACCAGCCCCTCTCTATGAATAGAAGGTCTAGTGGGGGCCCCATCCCTGGTAGGCTCATTTACCAGCTGGAACAGGAAATTATCCTCTGTACACTCTAGGAATCTCCTAGACTGCCTCTTCTCCGCATTATGGTATGTCTGACAGTCCTTACAGTTAGGGTAAGAAACCAGGTCAATAAAAAGCGATGTGCATGTGTAGCTTCAATTTTGAAGAGTAAGAAAACAAACTACCTCAGAAAAACTCAAACTGAAAGCTATCTCCCAAAGAGACCACAAATCAAAGGTCAGGACTGCATCTTGCACCAATTAAGCTGTTCAGCAACAGAAAGTACTGGCAAAGGAAAAATTCATCTAAAGTAATTTCCTGTATCCATTCTTGTATCATAGCCATAGATGTTAAATTTTGTGTAAGAAAAACGTATAACTAACAGGTTCCCTCGAATTGCTTGGCAGTCTAGCACATTAGTGTGCCAGATACTCTCCCATTAGCACTGCTAGTTATAGCACTGTCCCCTTCTCCCTAACCTCATCCTGTTGTACACAGGCAATCATACAGCACTTGAACAAAGAATACCAGGCCATTTTCAAAGAGAAAAGGGCAAGAACTAATATCTGACAGAATTCTCATGGATTACTGCATTTCCTCAGTGGTGCTAGAGAGAAGACACACAAAAAATAGGTGCTTTAAATATGAACTTTTTTCTAGAATATCTCCTTTGCAGAAATTCACCCATTTAAAAGTAACTGAATCTTCTCCCTGCATCTCAGAGCCTGAAGACAGGAAAACATACTTTACATACCTATAAGCCTGATCACCATTCTGGATTCAGCATCAGAGAAGCTTAGTATTATTAATTTGTCAGATAGACTCCACATCAGAAAGAAATTATACCGAAATAAATGATAGTGTCTTTAGGGTGAAAAAGGCAATCAAAAAGCACAAACTACTATGTTTTGCAGCACTGCCAAAAAACTAACTGGAATGTTCCATTCTTACTGTTAAAACAAAGGAAGGAGCATAAGGTGCTACAGAAACCATTAAACGACATCAGCCCGAAACACATACAAAAAAATACATAGGAACTGAAGTGGAGAAAATCAAATGGATGCACAAAAAAGGTGGCTGTTCTGTCACTATTCAAATCTCTTCTTCCATAGTCTTGTCAGAGATGCTTAAAAACACACAAGCTCTTATCTGCAATCTCAGTCAGAAAAGAATAGCATTTTGCTGTGATCCTAAGAAGAAAGTAAGAAAACCAAAAGACAAACAAAGGAGAAAAACAAAGTTGGCATTACTAATAGGACAAACTGCATGCAACTTAAACCAAATTCCAAAGACTCATGAAAAAAATCTATGCTGAAATATGAGGATCTATGCAGAGTCCCAGGAGCATAGACAAGTGTGGTAGTTTGGTCTAGGCCTTTCTTGGTGACCAGTTTGTAACCAAGGAAGTGCCCAGATTTACCCAGTATTCCCTACGATTTTTCGTAAGCCGGGGTATAAGAAGAAGGGAGGAAAGGCCTTCGCTCTCTTTCCTTCCGGCGGCTTTGGAGGTGTGGGTTCCCTGCTGTTGAGTCTGCCAGGTTGGGGAGCGAGGCCTGGTAAGGCCTTGTCGACCTTGGGAGGCGGAGGCTGCCAGCAGTCGCTCCAGCATGATTCTCCGTTGTCCCAAGGAGAGTAGTAAGATATTCTTTGCTAATTCTTTTAGTTGATAGACCTTGGGCTATTGATCGGGATATATATATATATATTTTTTTTATTTTGGTTTTTGTTCTTCCCTTCCCCTTTCCCTTTTCCCTGTGAAATTGTATATATATTTCAATTGTATATAAGTGTAAAAATATTTTTATATATTGCTTTGTCTCCCTCTCATTTTTGATTCTGTTGGGTTTTTTTCCCCTCTTCTCCCTTGGTTTGGGGAGGGGGACTTCTTGTGGTAAGGTTTGGAGACTTGGCAGGGAGCCAGCTCCAAACCATATCAACAAGAAAGACAAATATTATTTGAGAAATGAAACTGAACCAACCTAACAGTCAATCAAGATGCTGCACCAATTTAGCAGGTACTGGTCTCTTCAAAAGATCGTGGAGAAATACAATAACGTCTTTGCAGCCACCTCATACAAATAAATTTGTTAAGAGTTAAATCTCTTATCACAACTGCAAAGCAAAGCATGTAAATACAGTAACAGCCCACATTCAGCGATAAACATGATATGCTTTGCATTAGATCTTCTCTGTTCCCAACCAACACAAGAAAATTGCAGATTTTGGCCACCCCGTCCTAAGAACAATTTTGAACTGTTGCTTCCAGATAAGAGCAAATATTCATGGCAAAAGTGACAACACATGAAAACACTATTGAGCTTCATGCCTGAATGTTAAAATCTCCTATTTATCATTGACAGACAGGCACAGAAACAGCCTAATAATACAACACACTTCATCACTACTTTGCTTACACCAAATAAACTATGATAATCTTTTATGTTAAAAGACAAACATACTGCTGTGTCTTGAAGAACTGAAAGAGAAAACAGCACATAACTAATAAAGAATCAGAGTAACATGAAATATAGCTCTTATCCTGGTCATAAACATTTGCTCTTAATTTTCCATTTATATTACTCCTTCCTTTCTTGCAATTCTCTACCTTTATTAAAATCTCAAAAAATTTGAAGCAATTGAAAAATAGAAAGCTGTGTTCACAAGGGGCACTGGAGTCTTAAAATCAATTCTCCACTCATAACCTGAATTTTCCAGCTGTGCTCATGAGTGTTGTATTCAGAAAACATAAGGGTTAAGAGAGTATTTTCAGGTTCTTCTGCACACAAATTCTGAATGCTAAATTTCCCTAATGTATGTGCAGAACTTGTGTACAACTAGACTTTTTTAAAGCAACTGAAATGGTATCCTTCTAGTGGCATAATTTAAAGTAAAGTGGTAAAATACACTGAAAAAACTTTTCACATCAAAGAACTCCACACAGAAGTTAATGCAAGCACGGACTTTATAAACTTTTTACCACATCTCCCTTGCTTTTCACATAGAAAGAGACAGTTACATTGTGGGACCAAAGAAGAATACATATTAATTGAAAAACACCTTCAGCTATCTTTCTCTATTTGATACAGCATCATTTATCTGTAAAGAACACCTGGAATATTCAAATATACAAAACACATGCAAAAAATACGCACATTTCAATTTCTAGCTTCTAGAGCTAAAATAATATCAGAAGAATTATAACATGACATATATCTCCACAAAACATATCTGTGCACTTCAGTCCATTGTACAAGGCAGATAGTCTAAACAACTACCAGATTCCAGACAACTAAAAGTGACATTCAGAAAATATATATTGTTTGGTAAGAGGAACTGGTAGTGCCACAAGCCCCATCTTTTAACTAAGCGCCATCTATTAGTTTGATTAGACTGTAAGTTTGATTACTCAAACATCTTCCTGAAATTTGATCACTTGAAATTTTCTCTTTTACAGCACCTACACAAGGACAAAAATTTTGATATAGTGCTGCTAAACTGGATCTCCTATTTCTGATAGTAAGGCCTAAAAAAATACCTATTTTTAATACTTTTCAATGCTAATGTTCCCTTGGTTTGACATAGTGCCTTGGGGAGGATACCTAGATGTCATAGAAGTGTTATTTAATATCCCTGTGAAACTAAGCCAACAATATATACAAAACAAAAGAATTTCAAAAAGGACAAAGTACAACCAACATAACATGCTCTGTAGAAACTTGGAGTTAAGCATCTGAAGTCTCTGAAGAGCTTGTTCTTTCTCAAGGGCATAGACATCGAGTGCAATTATCCTTTTTATTTCTAATCCCAGTTTTTGCATGCTACTGAGGAGCACTAAACTTTAGACCTAAAAATCAAGAGGGATGTGAATGAGGAGGCACAGGGATTCAAAAGGAACACAAAAGTAGAAACTCAGACAAAGTAATTGAATAAGATTATAGAAGACATGAGTTGTTGACAGGAAACAATGTTGTTCTGATTTACATTGGATGAGGCATGGATGCTACAGAGAATAAGAGTCAGAGTTGCAGTAGTTAGTGCTACATGCAAAGGGGAAAAAGCGAAGAAAACAATATCAAAACAAACTATGAAACTGAAGTATTGAGTGTTCTGCTTTGGGATCATTTTTTATCATAAATCATATTTTTATCAAAATCACAATTTATGGGTTTTTATGTAATATTAACGTTCAGCTGGATAAATTGCACTGTTATAAGCAAAAAAGGGTAGTGCTTCAATCTAATAGGAAAAGGAATTAATAGCATCTCAAAGCCTGTGGGCAATTCTGATAAAACTGCTAACTTACAAAATGGAAAACTTCAGACTTTCAAAGCAAATTTAGTGTATCAGTTGGTGAAAACAAATCTCAAATCATTATGTTGAACGTGACACATGAAGCAGCATCACAATCAAAACTGTATCAAACTCAAAGGAAGTTTCTTACAAAATTTCAAAAACAAAACATGGAAAACTACTAGTTTCATTGGTTGTGACAAAGTGAGTAAAACCATTTGTCAAACCAAGGACATCCCATGGAACTGAGAAAAAAAAAACTGTTTCAATAAGAAGTTACTGTCCTTCATGCAGCTATTATCCCTACTGTTACCAACAAAATGGACAAAGAAAACACAAAGAAAAAAGCCCCACAAACAAGCAGATTTTGGAGATAAGTTAAGTGACTCAGGAACAGGAGCTAATGAGTGCACAAAGGACAAGTGCACAGAGGACGCCAAAGCCGCTTTTTATTATGACCAAGATCACACAACCAAGATCAGTTCAAATCATTACAGATTCCACCACTGAGCTCATGAAAGGATTTCACATGAAGAAACATTAAGTTTATGATTTGCCTTCCAAACCTAACATAAAACAGTCACTCAGTTTTGTGACATACTATAGACATTATCAAAAAATGTTGTTACAATTATCAGAAGGCATTAGTAAGAAGTGTGCTATGGGCTACAGACAGCAAGTTTGGCCCCATGCCAAATATCTTAGCTCTGAATGCAGCATGGGGCACTTTCTTTTTTTTTTTTTTTTCAATTTTCAGAAAAGCTTTCACAGCTCAAATAATAGCAAAGTATTTCTGACAGAAAGCATTTTAGAGGACCTGACAAGCACATAACAATGCAGGAATGATTGGAAAATAAAGTGAATAAACTGATCAAGAGATTGTATACTCTATTAGGCCTGCATAAGTGACAGCTGAGGAGAGGAAAAGTGTTCTTTAGATTAGTGTCTCTTCTCTCAGAAGGCTGGTCCTTTGCTTTTTAAAGGTAGCTATCACTTACCACAGCATTACTTATCAATATTTAAGCAATGAAAATATCTATTCTAACTTGCACATCTCTCTCCCTACAACATAAACAGATTTAAAATGTCCTGTTTCCTACAATAGTGCGTAGAATGACTTACAAACAGAGATGGTTCTACCTGGAAGAAAAAAAAATAATTTATCGAGATTATACAAAATTTGGGCTTTTTTTTTTTTTTACATTGTATATCTATGTATGTTGCTCATGCAAAAAATTCATAAAATGAAAGAGCAAGTGTTACAATTTAAGTAGTTCTGAGCTCTAGTTTGCAAATCTGGTCCCCGTTAGACAGGACTGGACACAACTACTAAGCAGAGGATGAATGCAGTGTGCAGACACATAGCTATTCCCATGCAGCACCTGAAGACATATACCCTGTCTTCTTCTCAACTGATTAATCTGAACCTACTGGAAATTACAAACTGTATTATTTATTTTTTTTTTAATCCTTCTCTGGTTCCATGCCCTCCACAGACTTTTTCTTACAGACCTTTTTTTCTGACACACTCACTGAAAGGCACACATATGTATCAGACCTGATTTATAACTACACAACTCCTCTTTCATACTGTAAAACCATTTCCACCAACACAGGAACACCAGCAGAGAAAATGGATCAGGTCCCTCTTGCCTAGAGGAGAACACTCATGTACACAGCATTCAAATCAGTGAAAATTATTAAGAACCTCATCTGTAAAGCTGACTTTTCCATCATTTTTCTTCAGTTTGCAACAGAAGGCAAAGTCCAATTAATATTGTACAACTTTTATCACCATTTTTGTCTCAGCAGACCACACCAAGAACACATTCCTAAGCATGAACTGCATTCACAAAAGAGACAGTTACAGTCTCCCTATTTCCTTTTCCCTCCTGTAGAGTGTGGCTTCCCAGATGACCCTTCCATTTCACACATCAATTTTCAGTATTTCAGAACAGTCATGACACCTTCTACACCAAAGAAAACTCACCTGTTTAGGAGCCATAAATAAGGCCACTATCCCTTGGAAATTATGTCCTTTCTTTCCGATTTATCAGGATGCATCTTTAGGTGAACCAATAAGCAATGACTGGGAAAAATCTGTAAGGCTTTAGTTTTTGCACAGGTCCTTCTGTACCAAAAAGGACCCTTTTTATACCAAATTTCAAAACAGCTGTCTACAAAAGATAACTGTTTTCCTGTACTGGAGGCAGAAGGAAGGAATAGTCAAGGCTACATAATGACTGTGCCCCTTACCATCTTTTCTAGAAATGTATGGAATTGGCATAAATTGATTTCCTCAATTCTGCAAAAACAGCAACACTCACACCACATTTTCATTTACATTGCCTACTTCCATTTCTACAGAAATAAGTCTGAATTGTGTGATTATTTTTACCTCACACCCTATCCCCCTCAAATGCATGTATCAGATTTTCCATCAGAATTTTTCATGTTGGTTATAATCATATCTCTGCAAGCAACACAGCGCAGTCATGCTGAATTGAAAAAAGCCTTAAAGTCCCTACTAAAATTTTTCAGGAGAAAAAAGTGTATAAATACTTAGAGACCAGAAAAGAAACAAACACAGCATTTTCTTTGACATCTGGGAGGTTGCATGTATAGCTGATTTCTCTGCTGTTGGTCAACTTCTCTGCAAGTCTAATTAAAATAGCTTATGTAATTAGTCAAATATTTACAAACACTGTTTACCAGCCACTTAGAGGCGAACTGAAATTAGCAAAAGGAAAAGTAACAGCTCAAAGCATCTGTCTGACAAAGTGAAACCTTAATCAGTGCTGGAAGCATGATTGAAGCTGCCTGCATCTGGCAATAAGGTTTCTCCCACATTCCTACATCCTTCTTAGAGATTCAAGGAAGTATGTGCTACCTTTACCCACCATTGTGTGGGTTCAGAGTCCTTGGTTTAAGGCAATATAAGGAACACTGCTTGGCCAAACAACTAGAAAAATTCATGGAAGAAAGACCAAACACAGGCTGTTAGCAGGATGCAATCAAGAATATGATATAGGTAGTTAGCTTTTTCATCTTTTTTAAACTTATTTTCAAGAGACAACTATTTCAATCTATACTAAACTACATTTACAAATTTTACAAGTTTAAATAAATGGTCAATTTTATCCTAATGTTTCTTACAAAAAAAAGTATTCTTTGCAATTAAAGCTTCAGAATTTCCTCACCAAAAAAAAGCACATACTACAGACTCAGAAACTTTTATTCTTCTGTGAATATAACCAACATAAGTAACTGGACACTAGAAATAGGTTGTAGTAAGATTAAATAGATGTATGTGTTCAGGATGCCACAAAATAAAGGCTCAGTTTCTCTCAGAAGCCCGAGCACCAGAAAAACATAGCAACCCAACACAAGATTTATCCAAGTCTACATATTTACTTAAGGCTTACATTTTGAGATTCAATTCAAGCCACTTCCTGGCTGTTTTTAAACACAGTACGATGGTACATAGCATTAAACACAACTACATCAGGTTCCCGTCTAAAAGGAAATGGCTTGTGTGTCCTGCAAATCAAGCTTTGAAGCAAACTGTGCACAAAGAGAAAAAAACCCTGCAGTTTGGCTTTTAATTTAAACATGTGCTATTTCTTGTTATATGATTGGTTTAATTTAAATGCAACTTCACCTGAGAAAGCACACAGCTTTAAGCAGATTTACCTGCTTTTAACATTTCTGCTTCTAAACAAGAGAACTGAAAAAGTCATATGAAGTTATTTGACCTTATATTGAAGATTACAGCTATTTCAGAACTGTCTTAACTCAGATCTTGTCCTTTTCTTTCCCCCATTGTTGTTTTTTTTTGGGGGGGAGCAGGGTTTGGGTTTGGAGTTTTGTGTGTTGTTTGGTTGGGGGGGTTGTTGCTTTTGTTGGGGTGGGGTTTTTTTGTTTTGTTTTTCCTTTTTTTTGTTAAATCCCTTTCAGAATATACTCAACAGTCATTAAAAGACAGTATAAATAACATATGAAAAAGAAGAGGGGACAGTTTCCCACAGAAAACAATGGCAGGAGAATTATTTAGAGGGTTTTTTAAATGGTAAAAACATATACTACCACTATAAAATAAACAAGTCACTACTTTGGGATGTACTATAAAATCAAAAGGTCAGCAAAGCAGACAACTCAGAGACTTAATATTTACAAACTAAACTTAAACAGCAGCAACGCTCCTTGTCACATGTCATATCACCTGCTTTCCAGCTCACAAATTCTCTAGGCTAGTTGCATAGACAACAGATGAAGATAAAAACAGAGCAACAGAAAAACATTAGGGGAGCAAGAGGATAGTAAAAGACAGATTCAGTTTAAAGGTCTAATGAGCGTAACTTGCATGTAAATAGGATTTCTCCCCCTCCCATCTTTCTCTAGATGGTAGTATGTCAACTTGAAAACTTCTGACCATTGGCTTATTTTCTCCACTCTAAGACCAAATTCTAATGACAGTCATGAGGAACACATCTTCAAAAACAATTTATTACTGCATACACTGCAAGTCTGAATTGGCCTTATTGGTACTAGGATTATTCAATGTGTAGCTTTTAATATTCTTAAGCAACCATAAACAAGTCTCTGAAATACTTTTGGTATTCATTCAAAATTACTTTGTTAAAGTTACAGAAAACAAAATAAAATAAAATATAAATAATGTGCAGAACTCGATGCACTTCTTTCACATGGAGGTTTAAGTTTTCCCTTAATCAGACCAGACTACTGTTCAATTCTTGTCAAAAGGCAGAAATCCAGTTTACACTACTGAATGAATTACAACCAGTTTAGCAAGAGGAAATCTGGCTTCACTGTGAAGATCTACCTCTTGAAACTTTTATACCCTCTTTAAAAGCTGTCATCCACAGTCTCAACCTGCAGAAGAGATCCTCCTTCCCACTTCACAATCACCTTACAGAAAATATTTATGAATTAAGGACTGAATAATGCACCAAAATATTTTTAGGAAAGTTATTCACTTTCCACAGCCAAATGTTATCACACAAAAAGTTAAAGAAAAGTTAATGGATTCTCAAAAGACTAAGAGGCCCAAGAGAGTTCCAGGACTTCCGTATGCTCCATAACAACACGGGCTACAGATTTTATTTGCCTTCATCTGTCTAACAGAAACTGTCACGCTGGAGCAGCACCAAGCTGAAAGCACTGATCAGAAAGGGCTTCCCAAAAAGTTCAAAACTGTGCAGGTTTAGTGCATCTTCAACATTTTAAGGGGTTTTACATTACCACCCAACGATTCCAAATGCAAGGAGGCTTTCCTCTTCACCCTCCTCCCACTGAAATTGCGGATGTGGAGGAAAACAAAAGAAAGGAAGCATATTCATTGCCGAGATCGACTTAAGCAAAGGGCTTTCAGAACAATGGGCAGTAATGATGTAGTTTGAGATGGTGCTCCATTTTGGTGAAAGAGTAAAAAAGTAACTGCACCCTGTATCCGACGGTGGTCACATGCTCTATATTAACACACTGCAAAAAAAATTAATTTTTTGAGCGTTTAAAGCATTGTCCTAAGAGAGTATACGGCTCGAGTCTAGGGTTCAAACAACATACGGTACCAACACTGTGTCATAACCTACACTCCATTTGAGATACGGCATTTTCTGGAGTTTAGGAACGCCAGCAGAAAAGTCATCCCAGAGCCGCCCCGGCCACAAAGTGCGCTGTACCCTGAGTGCCGGGCGTCGGACAAACTTTCTTCCCCCGGCAATGCCCGCCCGCCGCCCCGCTCCGGAGCGCGGCCGGCGGAGAGAACCGCACCGCCGCCACCGCTCCTGCCCCTACCCTGCCTGTTCCCGGGAAGAGCCCGGGCGGGCGCTGGGCAAGCCCTCCGCGGGCTCCGGCCGCGCCGCGCCCCGCCCGCACACAGGTATCCCCCCGCGCAGAGCCCGCTGGCACCGCGCCCGGCCGCAGGTGAGCAGGGCAACTTCCAAACTGCGGACGGGCGGCGGCCGCCCCCCGCGGCGCCGCCCCCCGGCCCTACCTGCAGCCCCCGGCGCCGCAGGATGCCCGGCTCGTCCATGCCCCTGGGCCGGCGCGCTCCCGCCGTGCGGCGCCGCCTGGGCACGCCGGACCGCCCGGACCCCGCTCCGCATCCCCGCAGCTGCCGAGCGCTGACATCACGGCCGCGCCGATTGGCGCCGCCGCCGCACGTGACCGGCAACTTCGGGGCGCGAGGTCCGGACCCGCGCACCGGCACCGCCCGCGCCGAGAAGGGGGCTGCGACCGCCCCTCGCCTGTGCCCTGGCTCGTCTGCTTTGAACTCGAGGCGGGCAAGAGGTGAACGACAAGTTTGCGTTTAGTTACAAAATGGAACTGCAGTACAGTGTTATAATAGCACTGCCTAATCAACCGCGCCCCACGGAATTCCTGTGTGAGGCTGCAGAGAACACAGTGAGAGAGTACGGGCTGCCCGAGGGGTGCAGGACACCGCAGCCCGCAGGTCCGGCTGTGACCTTGGGCTTGGCGCCCGAGCGCCTCTCATCAGCTCAGCTGACCCGACAGAACCAAGGGAAACTCCTCTAGGTGAAAAACCAGGTGCTGAATCCGAAAAGGTTTCGGATTAATGTGTGAAAGCACACATTATAATGAGCAAAACGGTACTGGAGTTTTCTTATCTGTCAAGCTGTTGGTTAAACAAACCACTGATTTTTTTTTTTCCTAACAACTGTCACCACACTATTAACTATTCATCCATTAACAGTCTAAAACAAGGATTATGACAATCACAACCTCAAATCTAGTATGAAAAAGAAATATTGATTTCCTGTCAGATTGCATCATTTTGAGCAGTAGTCCGTGTACATTTCATAGCAGTAAAACCTGCTAGGAGCAGAGGCGTTTAGAAGAAAAAAAATGAAGGACCGCTGAAAGGATATTACTGAGCAGTAACAGTTTATCTGAAGAACAGAGACAGAAAAGGCTGCTGTGTTCTCTGCCCCCACTCCCACCCCTTCTTCATATGACTGAAATGCATTAACATTACTGTTTTACACTTGTAAAAATTTAAAAATTAAAAAAAATCAGCCACCTTGCTCAACTACATTTCTCTGAGATCTCCAACTGTATTATTCTAAAGAAACAGTAAATTTTTATCTGAGTTACACAGTGACATTAACTGAACATGTTTCCCCTTCCCTGTCTCTCCATGTCTCCAGCTCCATATGCATGGATCACCTTGGGTCAATGGCTTAAAACTCAGCCATCACTAATCTCGGTTACAGGACTAGAGCTGTATTTCAGTTCAGAAAGAAAGGAGATGCTCATACTGACCAAAACTCCAGCTCCACAAGAGGGAGACAAGAAAAAAATCAAACACATCGATAGATTTACAGATTTGTAGGCCAGAAGGGAGTGTTGTGCCCACCAAGTTTGACCTTTGTAACAAAGGCTTCTCAATCCTCCTCAATTAATTTTTAATTAAATTAATATCATCTCTTTAAGCAGCACGCTGAACCTAGTGAAAACCTTTTTGCTTTACAGAATGAAACTGAAAAGCAACTAGATCCCTCACCTGTCTGAAACAAAGGGAAAAAAGTTACATTAAGGATACAACGTTATCTCCTTTGGGTTCCTCCCAATACTCCTATTTTCCTTTTCGAAATGTCATCTTCTTTCTTCTTTGTTAACACTTTAAAATTTTGTCCCAATCATTCACAACCATGTGTCCTCACATCCTTCTCTATTTCCAAACACAGAAGCGAATGACAATTTTAATGCTGCTGTTATGCCTCCAGTGAGGGTGGCAAAAATTAATTAGCCAAAGACTGTCAAGTTTCAAGGGTAAGAGGCAAAACCTTACCATTTGTCTCTCACAACACAGTGCAGGTTTCATCTGCAATGTTGTTTGCATTTATATACCCAATCTAAATACATATTTACACAAAATATTTTAATCACTGAAACAAAAAGCCTCCTAAGTCTCAATTTCTCAGTTCCTTTAAAGGTAAATAATACTGAGGTGTAGTTTTGTTCCAATTATCATTTTAGTCTGTCTAACTGTGCATAACTGTCTAATATATATGTATGAATTAAAAGTGCTCTATCCCACTAGCTGAGAGGTCATTACGTGAACAACAGCACAAAAAAGTCGTACCTTCAAGTAATGTATCACTGACAGGCACAGATGCAAAAAGCCTGTAACCTCACAAAACACCTCAAGTATCACAGAAGCTGTAATTTTGTACAAGGACAATTTACAGAAAGGATCAGAAGCAGACAGCACTGATGTACATGCATGAAGACACTATCCAACTACAGACAGAGTGCAAGTATTACCTTGTTTTGCAATAAGCTAAAGATCATTGGTACAGCTACCTAAGTAATACCAGAAGGCAGGAGAACGAAACAAAGAGAAGACTGCCTTCCAGTGGAAGATGAGATAAACCTCAAGTAGAAAAGTATAAAACTACCTTTCAGTGAAAAGTGTATTTACTGTCAATTACAGAAGCTTTCCTAAGCTTGTGCTGCAATTTATAAAGGTGTATTAGAAGGAATTGAAAGGCAGAGAGTTGCAACTAACAAGGAAAGCATTGACTGAATTTTCTCACCATCTGTGAATCTCTTTAAATATTGCTAAAGGTGTATCTGTATGTTTAAAAACATGTAAAGCCTGCTAGGCTTTTGTTATTTTTCAGATTATTATTTCAGTTACATTCACTATTGAAATCATGACAGATAAGACCATGGCATGGTAAAAGTTATGTTTTAGAAGGAAAATCATTAAGTATAAGCATCCTCTTTGAAACATTTTAATATTACCATCCTTATATATATGAAACAGCAAAATGCCCCACAGATTCCTTCACATCACTTGTATCAGAAAGGCACAGTTCAGTTGTACATGCACCACAAAATAGCACATGTGAACAGTGTATGAACAAAGAAACTTCCTTTTTTTCCCCCCCATCAGGGGAGGCAAAGAAATTCAAGCAACAATCCAAAATTTTCCCAGTAATCTTTTTCCCCTATAAAGGAAGCATTTAACATAACTAAATGTGCAGGATGTTTCAGAATTAATTTAGATACATACTCCCAAGTACATGTTCATTTAAAGCTGAAAAGAAACATGGTAGAAGATAATTTTCAGGACAATTACACAAATTTAGGAAGCTTTTATCCTCATTCAACTACCCTTTTTTTGCATTAAGCATACTGCTTACTTAGAAAATAATATTGACTGACAAAACCAGGAGAATTTAGAAATCACTGTGATTACTGAAATCAGCCAATCAACTGGATGAAATCTAAGCATGCCAAAAAATATATGAATATGTAGTTAAAGTTTTACAATGCAGATTTAAATTTAATTTTATGTATAAACATATCCCATGTGTAGCTGCCACTTTCATACTACATGTGGTGGCAGCATATGACAAATCGCATTTATTATGTACGTGAAACAACTTGCTTGTATTCTGCTCTTAAATCTATCTCTGTCAGGGCTATTTCCTATATCTTAAATATTCTACAGTATCCAACCACCATCACTGAGGTTTAAAAATTATTATTTTCTTCCTAAATGTGAATATTCTACTGCTTAGAACAGATAACAAGCAATGAAATAATTGCCTTACATTCTGATAACTTGCAATCCGAAATAACAGGAACTTTATCCAGCACTGGTAAAAAGGGAGGTTTTCATCACATTTGTGTCCACTGATAAGCTATTCAAGTGATTTAGTGGAAAAATTAAAATACTGTGCCATATTTTCAGAAATCTAGGTAAGTGGACACACTATAACTACAGATAGCTGTTTTTACAAGCACGGGAATGGAAAAATATGGAAATGTTAAACATTACTTCCTATGCAGCTTTTCTCTAAGCACATTAGAGAAGAAAGAACAATTAGAGCATACCAGAGTGTGTCTTCTTGGATGCTGTAGTTATAATGGTTTTGAAACAAACTTCTGCAAACACTGCTTTTGTGGTTTTTGAATGCAAAGCAGCCCCACAGCAAAGGACCCGGGGGTCCTGGCTGATGGCAGCCAGGAGGGCCAACCGTGTCCTGGGTTGCATCAAGTAAAGCATCACCAGCTGGTCAGGGGAGGTGAGCGTCCCACTCAACTCTGCACTGGTCTGGCCTCACCTTTAATATTGTGTGCAGTTTTGGGCACCACAATATAAAAAAAATACAAATTTATTAGAGCATCCAAAGAAGGGCCAAAGGATGGTGAAGGGTCTGGAGGGGAAGCTGTATGAGGACCAATGAGGTCACTCGGTCTGCTCAGCCTGGAGAAGAGGAGACTGAGGGGAGACCTCACTGCAGCCTACAACTTCCTTGTGAGGGGAAGAGGAGAGGCAGGTACCGGTCTCTTCACACTCGTGACCAATGACAGGACTCAAGGAAATGGCATGAAGCTGTGTCAGGGGAGGTCTAGGTTGTATATAAGGAAAAGGATTTTCACCCACAGTGTGGCTGAGCACTGAAACTGGCTCCCCAGGGAAGTGGTCACAGCCCCAAGACTGACAGTGTTCAAGAAGCATTTGGACAATGCTCTCAGGCACATGGTGTAATTCCTAGGGTTGTCTTGAGCAAGGCCAGGAGTTGGACTTGATGGTCCTTGTGTGTCTCTAGGTATATTCTGTGATTCTGTGGTAGTTTCAAGCATAAACTGCCAAGGGAAGATGACATTACAATTCCACAAAGGAGTCCAAGGTTATTTTTCTGAACAGTCATAAGAGAAATTGAGCCACCTTTATGTGCCACACCAAAGTAATCACACTCTGCATATGATTAAGAAATCATAACACAGATCACATTCCTGTTTTGTAGCATTCTGAAAACAATATCGGTTCCTAAAGAAATTTACCCCCAGTGTTTTACCTGAATTTCAAACACCCTAAGCAGACACAGTACATTATTGTCTATACCCGACAAAAAAAAAATCTGTAAAAACAACTATCACTGAAAAGTTTTCAACCCTCCTGTACATATACATCCACACCAAACCATCCATATTGTCACTCCACAATGCTGTTGGAAAAAGGGATTTCATTAGAAATGATAATGGATACCAGATTATCATTAATTAAAACCACAAAAGCATGAAAGCAAAAGCCCTGTAGGATACTGGGAGCTGAAAGATGTGCATATATTTCTTATATCAGTTTGAAAAATCATTCTAGAAGTGAATCAAAACAAAGAACATCTTTGAAGAACTTTATGCAGATCAGTATCTAGCCATCTTAGGTAAGTCAGAAACTTCCTACTATCACTACCTATCGTTACATTACCCAAAAGTTTTCTTAATGCAATGTTTTTAATGTTTTCTGAGGAAAATAAGGTTATGGAAACAACACTATCCATTTGCCTCTTGTTCTTTCAAATTCTGAAAGGTCTATTATCTGTGAAGTGTCACTGAAATTGACTACAGCACTAGAAGTGAGATATTTTATCAGAAGTAGCAGCAAAAATTGACAGACCCACACTTAATGTCATCGCCAAGACAAGGGAAGCTGTAATCCACTCAAAGCAGCAGATACCTTTTTAGTCTGTACATACAGACTAGCAGACAGAACTATAACTCTGCAATATATTCAGCAAGAATTTCCTCATACAACCACAGGAAGGCTTGTTTGTTTGATATTAACAGTAAAGCATATTTAAGATATTTAGTCAGTGAGGGAATATAGGCCAGCTTTATCACAAACTACTTGAACGAGATAATGAAAATGCACCACTTGGCTTTCATGATTTGTTTTCCAGCATTTCATTTACCCACAGAAGTTATGCAGTGATATCATATGAACTTGCACATTACTCTAGGAAACAGGGAAAACAATTCTGCCATTTTAGAGTGTTAGGGGCTAAAGTTGCCTTGGCTGAAATTGAGATTGATAAAGACAATTTAATAATAATTATTAACATACATTGAAATTCTGAAAAACTAATGAATTTAACAGAACCAATTAACATCCACAACATCATTTACTACTAATAATGCATGATAAATAATATACAATTTTAGACACTGCAAACAACATGTATTTTATGATTCAAAGTGCAAAAGTTACAGTATTTCATCTACATAGCTATTTATGTTCCTGTATACATTTGCCTAGTGTCCCTTCTAAAGGGCTTAGAAAAAATATGGAATAAATGCTCCATATGAAACCAACAGCTCCCTTTCAGGGTGCAACATGATAACCAGCACCCCTCAGGAAAAAAATACAGACATGCTTCACCAGCCAAATGCTTTCAAGGCATTGCTTCCTCTGAGTCCCCAGCTACAGCACTGAAGAAGGCATTGCTGGCCTGAGAGCAAAATTGTGAGCTCTTACCAGTTTTTTCCTCTATTCTCCTTCAGTATTATAATCCTGTCCACACACACACAGAGAAAAGTGCATTGCCCCTTTTACATCTTTCAGAAGTAAAGACTTGTGGGCAATAATCACTTCATGGATTGACAGAGCGCTACTGAATTTGAGTCCCACTTTACCACATTACACAAAAACATATTCAGATAAGCCAAGCTGGTTTGCTGTGTATCCAAGAGAGAACTCGGACTACCGGGGCCAGCAATGCATTAAGAGATACTCTACTATTTTCCTGAGATATTGTATATTACTCAGAATAGAGATCACAAGCAGGGAGAAATTCAAGATTCTTTAGTTAGCAAAACTCTAATTCTCTTCTTCTGGAGCTGATAAATCTACACAAATGGCAAGCCACAGGTTAGTGCAGGGTGCAACAATTTCTTACACGTAAGGAAGTAGAGCTGATTGTTGTTGTTTCTTAAAAAAAAGAAAATATTATTGATTCTGTGATTATATTTTTTAAGGTTCTTGAAAATAAACTACTTTTTCCTACTAAAGCACATGTGCCTTGCCAACAGTCGCAACTACACATGTAGGAGCAGCCACACTCCATGGAGCATGTAGGTACACACTGAGTCTTCATGCCACCTGCTGGACAAAATCCTACTTACATCAACTCATTTCAGGGTTTGCCATTCATTCAGAAAGGTAATTTGTTACCTTAGAAAGATAATAAATCAGTAAAGAAAATATTAGAAGAAAATAATTGTTGCAAAAGCAAACCAACTTTTTAAGTAAGTTTCAAATAAGTAATCAATCTCTCTTTCAATGACAGAACATACAAGAGAAGACTGGTTACAACAGACATGGTAGCTTCATCCCTTTTGCATCAAATACTATTCCTTAATGCATCAAAAAGCATTGGATCACCAATTCAACCAAGGTAGCCAGCCCTTCGATCTTCTAAGTTTTCCATAATTATGCAATAGCATAAAACAAATTTCTTTCTGAAAACAGAAGCACATCATGAGTACAATCTGTTTCTCTCATGAATCTCTTTTCAACAAGGACTGAGACGTACACACTAAAATGTTCTTCCTTTTTTCAAAAGTTGCTGAGCTACTTGTCTCAGCATCTCCCCAAGGAATGCTTAACATCAAACACACAGGACATACGCCATTTTCAATCTTAGAATTCAAAGCACGACACATCTAAATATGTTTTCAGAGAACAGGTAAAGAACCCTCTGAGTTGAGGCATTTTCTAACAATCAGCTCAGTGGCATACTTTAGATTTTGTATATGGAAAAGGAAGCAAATTCTTAAAAAAATTCTCATGGCAAAAGAGTAACAATAGCAATTACATTTTGAATAATCCCTCTTAGATATACAGAAATTTGATTCTCAGGTGAAATCAGTAATAGGCCAGCTGCATTCCAACTACAGATATTAAACTTTGGCATGGTGTAAGTTCTTTTATTATTTTGAAATCACTGAAAAATGACGCAGCTAGTCTCCTTTATTTTGATGCCACGTTTTTCTTTTTAGAAGCAGTTAATCTCAACACTTGTAATAATGCATGATTTTCTCAATGAGATAACATATTAATGTACTTTAGCTTAAAGAAGTGTAATTCTTCTTAATATCTTTTGGCTGTTTCTTACACTCTAACATTTAACACTTTCCACTACACATGCATGGTCCCACTTCTTCACAAGAGCACCCTCCTTCATTAAAGAACAATAGTTAAGCCTTTCAACATCCAAATTAATTCAGAAGGTAGTTCACCTTGCTGAAGTCTTGACTCCCCATGGACAGAAATTCCACTACAAACCAGTAAAGTAAGGAAGCCTGGAACAAAAGGGAATGTTCTCCTACTGATCCCTAGTCTCAATCCCATATTTGATAAGCAGAGCACATGTAACAAGCATGCAAAAAAACCCCATTTATTCACAGTTACAGGCTTCTGGAAAAGTGCATCAGGCTAGGGAAGTTTGTTCAGGATATGCTTTTACTGGTCATGAAACTAATGAAATACACTGAGATCCAACTCCACTTCGGATGTCAGTTAGTTCTCTTACTTAACTTGAGCTTACTGTTTCCCCTCCCTTATTTAAAGCAGGCAATGTCATAATTCAGCTTTGTTCTTACTACCAACCTTCATCCTCTCTCAAATAGACAACCTAACAGAGGGAATTAGGAATCTATGATCAGCCAGGTGTATATTACTATGAAATTATTCCATGCATTACAAAGCCAACCATCATTTCTGAATTTAACTGACCAAATACTATCTTCCACTGCACCACATAACTGCAGGTATTCAGCAATGATCAAGAGGTTAAATGTATTTATGAGAGAGTAGCAGTTAACCAATCTCCTGCTGATTATTATATGTTTACTCAAGTGACATTAGGTTGACTTGAGCACTTATGTCCTTTCTTAATCTCCACACCACCCTGAAAGAAACTCCTTAATAGATGCAATGATTCTACTGTACTATTTATTTACTAAAAATCTGACAGAACTGGATATAGACATATGCACTACAATATGGCATATTGTGATAAAAGAGAAAAGCAAGAATACTTTCTAGCTTTACTGAGATGGTAACAATTGATGCTAAAAATCATCAGTCCACTGTGGCACTGTACAGAAGAAGGAAACAAATACGGTGACTGCACCACACCAGTGAAGTCAGCACAATTTAAATCACCATATATCAGGACAAGGGAGGGATTGGAGGAATACTAACAGGTAAGGTATAGTAAAAAATATCAAAGTCCACATTTCCACTTGCTTCCACAGGTAGAAGTGCATTTTACAGTAAGATATCTGATTCCGCATGAACGTACAAGAAAGTCTCACTAAAAACCAGAGGTACAAACACCCAGCAGCATGTGCCAAAGCCATCTGTGATAGTCAATCCACTTAATGTTTCAGGTCAGTAAAATTATGTCTGCTTTTAAACCTAGAAATATAAGAGATTAGAAGTAGCAGTGTACCATCCAACACAAAAGTACTCTGCTGGATGTTCTCAAATTGAAAAATGCCTGCAGAAAAATTCTTGCTAGACACCTTTGCTTTGTGGAATTAAAAAAAAAAAAACATAAAGAGGAGGAATGTTCATTCCCACCAGAGAGATTTGGATAAACTACATTTCCCTCCCTCCTCCAGTGCCTATAAGTCAGCAGTGTCATTCAACCAGCTGGAGTCTCTTTGTTTTGAGAGTTACAGCTATGATGAGAACCATGGGAGTACTTCAGCTTGAGGGACGAGAGCCATTGTTCCCACACCGTCTGCTGCCATCCTCTGCTACATTACAATCACTTTGCAAGTACCACAGGCATAAGAACATGTCAACTTACAGAGGAGAAAACTAAAATGTTACTTCATCAATTTAGAATTAGGTCCTATTTAGTTATCCTTTAACATAAGGATACTACCCCATCTCAGCCTTGGCCATATTGATCAACATAACTGATCTACTCTGGCCTCAAATCGGGAGGCCTGGAGACACGCCATCTATAACGCTGCTGTTTCCTTTGAGAAAGCACGCAGGATCACTCTCAAGGAGAAAAGACAACGCAGAAAGAATCGTGTCTTGCAGAATATACCACCTAAGGAGTCTTTCTGCTGTGCCTTTTGCAATCGGACATGCCTATCTCATACTGGCCTTATTAGCCACCAGCATGCTTGTAACAAATGTGGTTAAAGCTTTTCCCAAATCTTCGTTCGTGAAGCCTAGCCATGAAACTACCCCACAGCAAAAAAAATTATCAGAAAGGAATATGCCTCATCAGCTTCCAAACAATTCCACCATTTTAGGCCAAACTTCCCTAGGAAGTTCAAAGAATTTCGTTATTTGCATTTCTGTTAACTGAAGCTGCCACAGCATCAATCAAGTTTTCTACGGTGATAGAAGCACTAGGAAAAAGTTTCTACAATGATAAAAATTAAGTTTCTTGACAATATAAAGTATCATTATTAAAATTCAGGTCAGTGGAGCATTACCTTATCCTCTACATCATTTTTTTAAATCATCCTATCCTAATTCTGCATGAGTATCAAATTCCAAAGACTGCTAAGAACAGTCAAAGAAATTGTATCTGCCTCATAAGAACACAGAATAACACCCTAACCTACTGATACTCACCTAGGCCACACAGGGAACATTCACTTCGAAGCTACCAATACTCTCACTATGCCTTCAGATCCTGAATGAAGACATAAGTGTAGACAATAGTTTTCCTACACTAATAATGGTATTCCCAATGCCTGTCTTATCTCAATTTATTTTAAAGTCAGAGCTGTGAGTGAAATGAGTTTAAACTTTTATTACATTCTTCTAAGAATGGAAATCAGACCATTAAAATCAGATTTGTACATCAGCACACACTCCTCAAGCAAAGAACCACCTCCTTGCAACTTGTTAATATTTTCTCATTAAATGTTAAAAACTTTGGATGAATGGGTGTTTGAATTAACAACTGATAGACAATGAATTCACAGTTGGCTGCTTTCTGTGATGGTGACCAGAAAACAGCATTATAGGTAAATTTTTCTACATCCTTCAAAATGTCAGTAATTTTTCCAGTTTCTTCCTGGTTTCCATGTCTTTTTTAGCCTCTTTATCCCCCTACCATTTCCACACCCGTATATCTTTTAAGGAGTTGCAGAAGCTTTTGATCTAAGGCCAGAAAAGTCCACCACTATATGCCTGAGTCTTATTCCTTGTTAATCACAGATTATAATTTTGTTCACTTATCCTCTAAGCAAAGTCCAACAATAAGCTAAGAAAGCTTTATTCCCAGAAAGGCATCTAAACTTCGAGCAGTATAAACAATTACACATCGATTTCTTCTGGTCATATAGTTTATTGCCAAACACCACTACTCCTTTGTTTCTCACATGGCCAATTTTACCAGCATGAAAAGTTTGTGGCCTCACTTTTGTAACACTTCCCACTTTTCCCACTTTTTTCTTTTTAAACTACTGGCACAACAATTCTAGATGCCATTTTAAGATAACCATCACTAACACCACACACAGACTACTCAAACATCACAGCAAACAAGAATAAGCCCTTATTTGGAGTCACTACTAACATACAGTCAGAAGTTTCAGTTCTAGGCATTTAACCAAGCTTACTGACCTCAACTGTGTGGGTCCTACAGACCAAACAAAAATCTAAAAGAACAAGGTCTGCTCAGCTGACAACACAGGCTTAGAAAGTAATTTTAACAGCCCTAGATTCTTCATTATCTAGAAGTAGAAACTAGTCCTAGTGAGCCTTTCAGTGTTCAGGTAGAGTCTCTCATGAAGGAGGAAGACCACCTGGGAAGCCGGGAAAACAGAAGTATGGTACTTATGTGCAAAATAGGGATATATTGCTTAGCTCCTACACATAGTTGACCTCGACTGGTTTTGTACCGTTGTCAGTATACAGAAGAGGGTTATACCTTCATTCAGCTCTAATAAACTGCAATATCTCCTTTCAGTTCTAGATTACACTCAAATACATCCTGAAAGCTGGAAGGTAACTGAGGCTGATGGGAAAAGACCTACTTCCTCAAAAAGTGAGTATGTTTGGAAGACAAGTTGGATATGCTCACAAGATCTTTTAATGTAGGTCAGTCTTCTATGAGAGATTTTTTTTCCGTTTTTCTTTAACTAATGATAGTTTGCAGAATTAGCTGTGTTCTCAATTCTGAGAAATTGAAAGTTCTACTTGGGAGGAGAGTTAACCCTGACCATCACCACGTCTGTTATTTTAACCACATCCAAGAATTAGCAAGACAAGCATAAGAATTAATAAAGCCATTAGTTTCAATCAGACAACTTAGGAACAGTGTCAACATCTAGAACTCCATCAAGCAACTGAATCTACAGTTTTGTTTTAAACCCAAGTATGTCAAGACTATTTTGAAAAAAATGATACAGACAAACAGAGACAAAAAATGATAGAAACAAATCTATATTTGTGAAACAGAGCACACAGTCATAAGCTTGTCAACATACTACAGTTCCATAGGTCTGGACCAGGTCTACTCCAGCCTTTTGCTGTGTAAAAATATGAACTATATAGGCATGTCTCTGAAGATGGATGTTCATTTCCCTTTCTCTAGTACTAAATTAGATCTACCTACTGGATTAGAACTGCAGTTAAGTATTTGTTAAAAGGCAAATACAAAGAAATATGAATGCAAATACATATTCATGGGTAAGAAATTAATGAAATAAAATACATAAGGGAGAACAACTCTCCAGTCTTGAAAGCTAGAAGCAATTGAAGCACAGAAAACCTGCTACCATTAATTGACAATTATAGTATTTTCTAGGAATAAAAAATTTCCATTTTAAAAAGATTTCCAGTGATTAGTCTTAGATGTTAAGCTAGTTGTAAATCAAACAAGAATATGGTTTTCAACTCCACAAAATGGTTTAGCATTCAAATAACATCCTCAGTTCAGATTAAGTGTTTCTGAAATCCAGCTAACTATTTTGGGGAGATTTTAGAGACAGAGCCAGGATTAGTTACTTCGGCAATTTCTATTATACCTTCTTTTCCTTTTCACAAGTGCCATCCTTGTACTTGCTCATTAATTTGCAGAGCATTAATTAGCTGCTCACAAATAGGCATTGAAGACCTGAATCCCTGGACAGAAAGAATTAAAACTTAACCCAAGATGCAGGTTCCTCTTGCTCTCTATTAAGTTTACTTAAAAATAAATTCAGCTATACTCACTAGATAAAACTGAATACAGGCAATTAATGATTTGAAAAATTTCCTACTATTCTAAAATAAAACAATAAAAGCCTTTTTTAAATTATGTGTTTTGACCAAGCACAACTGATACTGTCATTCATTTATCTAACCAATCAGTGTTTCTTAAGTATTTGTTTTATTTGTTCGCAATCATTTATTATCTACATTGTAATTTTAGAAGCTTCTTAAACAACAAATGGCTGTTTTGCATCTGGGGAATAAAACATACAAAAGGGTGTTGGTGTGCTGTTTGATAACATGCAATTACTGGTAGTTAAGTTCTAATTAGCATAATTAGTTTTGAAACAGTTCTCATAATAACTGTCAAGATTACGTCAATTTAGCTGAAGTTAATGGCATATTTAACAAAGACACACTCATTTTCAGTATTATACTATTTAAAAGTAAGGAAGAGGCAAAGCCCTTTCTGAAGTAGAACTGCTCTTCATAGACACTGCACATTTCTTAACATTGTTTCCTTTCAGCAATCCAACTTATAAACCAGTACTTTATATAGTTACCACCCTTCATTTTCCGTAAGACCATCTGTACAAATTAACACTGATGAAATGGCAATAAAAAACAAGTAAACTAAGGTACAGATGTTTGCAAACTCAGTCTTCTGTTGTTTTGGGAAAGGTAACAATATTCTGGCAGTTTGCAAGGGGATGTGCGGTTTGAAGGGGGAGGAAATCAAGAGGTAAATTCTGAAAAAACTGAAGTAAACAGTATACTAAAAAGTAGCAAATGCTTCTAGTCATACCTAGATGTCTTAGTTTGAGCCGCTCCCCCTGGGACTGGGAGCTAGGGTAGTTGGTCCCAGGAGAGTTTCCTGCTGAGGGACCAATCGCAGCTGTTCTTTTTCGCTCCTGTGAAATTAGATGTTCACAACAGCCGGAAGTTGTTGGCAGTTTTAGTTATGTGGGAGAGCATGTGCGAGAGAGAGAAGCTGGAGGGGTGGATGGGGGCCCCCTGTAACCTGGGGGGGGGGCCCTGTGCCCCCGTGGCCCTGGCTTGGCCAGGGCTGGAGGCAGCGTGTAGGAGTGTGTGTATGTTGTGTGTAAGAGAGAATCAGAGACACGAGGGGTGGCCAGGGGGGCCCCTGAACCCGGGGGGGGGGGGGGCCCCGAGCCTCCTCTGCCTTGTTTTAGCCAGGGCCAGGGCAGTTTCCTCGCCGGTTCTCCCCCTCCACTGCACAGTAGAGGCAGTTGGAGTGGACTCAGAGGCCAGCCAGGGGAGATGCAGCTATCTTTCCCTGGCAGGCATGCTCAGTACTGGAGCCGAGCCAAGAGACGGGCCAGAGGGGCTCGGAGGTGCCATACGTTGGGTTTGGACGTGGGCTACCAAAACTGAAAGCTGCAGCAGCTAAGGAAGAGTGAGAGAGTCAAACCAGCAGGTTTTTCTGGGTAAGGACTTTTTGATGAAGACTATTTGGGATAAAAAGAACTGAGCAGAGACCCAGAGCCTGAAACCTGGAGGGTGAAAACGGAACATCTTACTCCCTAGGAGGAAACCTTCACGGAACCAGGGAGGAAGGACTCAGAGCTGACTCCCTGGACCTTTCATGATGAGGATCCTGATGACGCAAGTTGCTTCCCTTGCAGCTCAGGGAAGGGAGACCTCAGCACGGAGCTGAGGGCTGGTGGGGGTGCACAAGAACCCCTTTCCCTCATACCCCAATGAGAGAGAGACTTTTTTCCACTATCGCCCTGAAGACTTCTCCTGAACTGATGTGGGAGGGGCCAAGGGGTGGTAGGATTATTATTAACACTGTGTATTTGTTTGCTCTTTAGGTTCTATAGTATCTATTGTGTATAGTAATAAATTGTATATATTCCCTTCCCCCATACTGAGGTGTACCTGTCTGAAAATTTCTCTTTGGTGTTAAGGTAAATTGTGGGGGGAAGCTTGGAGATTGGATTTTTGTGGGGGTAAAACCCCCACACTAGGCAAAACATCCCTTCACTGCTTAGCAGGAAAGGGCATAAGCCATTCACAAAGGCCAGTTTATACTGCTTTTTTTAGTTTTGATGTTACTAGAAACTACTTTCAAGTATTCAAAGATGTTCCATTATTATACTAAGTAAAAATTTAGTCATTTCATTGACATCTTTCACATTTACAAGAAGCAGCAGCATGCCTTTCAGAGTCTGATTTACTTCATACTGTATATTTATCTTCCACAACAGAAGGAATACTCAACCTGAGCTCAACACTTGCCATAAAGCTGAAATCACACAACCAGTCTTGACTGAATTTAAAAGCCAAGTGTATTACAATGCAAATGTTTCATTTGAGGATCTTGTTTATTACATTAATATTTCATAGAGCAAGTTAGCATAAAGTAGATATGAAATATGCTGTCTTAAAAAGCCCTCTGGACTCTGAGAAATCTTGCTTGTGGCATAGAGGTTTTGTTATTTATATAAAACAGGTAAACAAAACTAAAGACTTCATGCTCATTAAAGTAGGAGATTACGTTTTTTAAATCAGGAAAAAAAAACCCACATAGACAAACAAACAATAAATAAATAAAACCCCGAACAGGAATTTGACACTAAACCATGACAAAACCAAAGAAAATTTACAGAAATTTTACCCAATTAATTTGGTCAAATTCTTTTCCTTTCATATACACATTTATCATCATTTATCATTGCTGTCCTGCTGGACTGTCCAACTGGACTTCTGAATATTGTTATCTGTTTTTCTTTAATCTTTCTAACTATTTAATGGTGACTCATCTTTGGTTTGCTTTTCATTTTATATATTTTTTTTTTCTGTTTTGTATATTTATATATATTCACCTTACACTAGGACTTTTCAAACCTCAGTCTTTGCTGTAGTCAATTTCAAGAGGGACTTTCACACAGAGTTATTACAGCGTTTCTCTTGCTGCTTTGCCAACTTCCCATAGAAAGCAGTACAGCCTTGTTCCCACTCTTGGTTGACTGTCTGACAGCATCACAGTTCCCCCTCCCTGACTTTATCTGTCCCTGGGCTGCCTGAATTCGACACGCCCCCCTCTTCCCCCTTCTCCATACTTCAGGGGTCTTTCCCCAGGCTGCCTGAATCTGACATGCCCCCCCCCTTTCTGAACCAGGGACCTAGGGACAGTGCAGCAGAGCACCTCCCTCCCTTTCTGAACCAGGGACCCAGGGACGGCACGGCGCCGCTCCACCGCCGCTCCACTGCCCGCCTGTCCGGCAGAACTCCAGGGGCCGCGTGGCGCACCTCCTCCTGGTCCTCTTCTCGTCACCCCCCCTTTCCCTCCTGGCAGCCAAGCAATGCAGCTGCTTCTCTGGATAGAAAAAGAGAGAAAGAGAGAAAAAGACTCCAACTTCCCCCTCAGGTCCGTTTCCTCAATAAACACACCCATTCTCTTACTTAAAATAGACCGGTTTTGAGTCTTACTGGGATCCGTGTATGTAGCTTAACATTGCTCCAGTTTTAATTTAAAGTTACCAGCCAGTCCTTCCGCTGTTTCTCTTTGTTCCACGTCCGTCCATCCTGGGTTCCTTGCCGCAACGGACCCGAAAACAGGCACCAAGTCCCTGAACCGCCAAAAATAGGCGGTTGGGCTTTTCAAGGACAATAGTACCTTCTCCTTGGGCCGACGGGCTTTGGTTTCCCAGGTTTCAGCACCAAAACCGTGGGAAACATCCCTCTCTTTAAATTTAGAAAGATGACATAAACTTAGGGAACAAAGAAACAAGGAAGAATCTATTCAACGCGTTGGGTCTTTCTCACACCGAGTTTCCGGGGAAAAAGACACCTTCGGTTTAAATTCCATACATTTTATAATTTCACAAAATCCCACCCTTTTCAGGTAAGTTTTAATGTATTCATTTTTACCTAAAAAGGTTTCTTTTCTCTGAAAAGGGGCTTTCCCTTTATCCCAATTGGCTGCATGCCATCCCCTGTCAAAGATGATGGATCTTCCTTTGTTCTTAGCCCAAAGAGAAGAAGAACCTCATGTACCAAATGGCCCTAAAAGATTTAATTTTAAGAATTTTCTCATTTCCCTTATCCTGCCAAAAGAGACCCTGATACCTGACCAAGTTCAGGTCTTGGAACTTGGATATCTTACAACTTCAGGATACGCCTATTTATATAAAAAAGCCATATTTTTATTTCTCATATCAGCTTACTACAATAAGATATTAACAAAATTGGCTTTATTTCCATTTATTTTGACCTATTTTCCAAAAATTCTGCTAGCAGTAATAAAAACAGAAAAATCAAAACATTACATTAACAAATGGTATTTGTAAATACTTGTGGAATGGCAGGGGGCTGGCAGAGAACAGAAGAATTACTCCTAAACTTTGGACACTGAATGAGGCAGCAACTCCGAGTCGCCTCCCAGACTACTTCAGCAGAAAATAAGCACTTTCAGAGGCCAATCCATCCTACTACGAAAGAGATGCTGAAATCAGGCAAGAGGACTGTCAGCCTACAGTGCAAGGAGAGTCAGACAAACAATCTCTATCACAGTTTCCCTACACTCCTGCAGAACTCAACACTGAGACACACACTGAATTGCCTTCCAGGAGCATGTATTACTCTCCACTAACTGCAGAGAGGAAGAGACTGACCAAAGCAACATGACGTGTGAAAACATCCTGAGAACCACTCTACACCTCAGCTTCCCATTTCTATTTAGTGTCGAAGATGTTCTGTATCATTTTCTTAATGTTTTTTAATTTCCCATTAATACTCTCTGCAGATTCCCATTATCTGTGTCACCACCACAGAAACTGTTTGTTGTGGACAGCTCAAAATGCTCATGCCAGAAATTGAAGAGTAACAAAATTATCACTTGGCTATCTCTGAATTAAAAGCCCACATCAAATCCAATACACTGCCCATTCATCTGAAAATTAGCCTTCCCTACACATCTTTAACCCAGTTATATGGGTCTACATGGATACTGTATATTTAATTTATAGTGAGTGAATCATGCACAGCTATTGAACTCCATCTAAAGCAACACCTGCGGTCCATTTTCAATCAACATTCTGTAAGTCACTTAAAAATCTATAGTTTCCGATAGAAAGGTTTTATATCTGCACCCCAGTAAGTGGTTTTGTTCTTACAAATTATTGACAGAAGAAGGGGAAATGTCTTTTGTACCCTGTTTGCAATTGCTTCAAACACTAGCATGTGTCTTGACCTGTTCGCTCACCATTCTTGTCTATATTGGCACATAATCACTGCTCAGTCAGGTCCACATCAGCTGAGTATCAATCTCAGCAAGAATGATCACTCCTAGAAGAGGAACTAATATCATTTTTCACATGAGTGAAACAATAAGCTTAAAATAATTTCAGCTCAGATTGTGAACAGCTACAGAAAATTCTTCATACAAATCTCTTCTACGTAACTTTGTCCTAAATATAATTAAAAACTCCCCTTAGTAGAACGTAAGAATAGACCTGCCATATTCAACTCTGTCAAATCACAGCACCAAGGAAAAAAAAAAGCAAGGAAGGGGAGTGATCCCTAACTTAAGGCCCTTTTTAAGCAAAGGCCAGAGTCTTTCAGAAGCCTGACAGCAAAGTATTTGTCAAAGAAGGCTTGAGAATAGCTCTGGCTATGTGACATTAACATTAACCTCCTCGGGAGGCAAGTCTGATCAGCAGTTCCAGATAAGAAATAAATACTTCTGAGGAACCTGCATCCCCACCCTGTGCACAATCTGCTCAGATCTGCTTAGACAGATCTTGCCTATTTTTGCACCAGCATGAAAGAAACTGCAGTCAGGCACAGATAAAAGATGTGGAGGGACAGGAAGGAAGAAGTCTGTGGCAGACAGATATGCCAAAAAACTAGACGGGTGATGAGTGAAAGGTCCTTAAGGAAGCCTGGCTCACTGAATTTTTCATTAGTCCATTGTTTTATGACCATTTAAAATACTTTTTGTCAAAATGCTGCTGCATCTTCCTCTTCCTATAGTTTAAGCATCACCCCAAAACAAAAGCACAATATTGATAGCAGCATGTTACCTAATAATTGGGCAAACAGAAATAGAATCAAACAGCAACAGCACTTTTTAGACTTAGTTAATTTGGAAGAAATTATTTTTTATTCCCAAATAAAAAAAGAAGGAAAAAATGTACAGTTTTGATGCAATTTAAATTGATTTCTGAGCATTCACCTATTTTCTTTTTCATTTTAATTACACATAATCCAAATCTTTCCTTCAAAATGAACAATGTTTCTACCAATGACTAGACAAAAAACTACACAGGTTGATAATTAGTTCTCAGGAAAATACAAGCATACAAGATCCAATAAAATCAACTCTTTCTATTAAGTGTGGAGTCCAATAAATCATATCTGCCCCAAAGAGCCACAAACAGCACCACCGCTAAGCAGAAACCAGGACTAGGTTTATAGGTGAAAATTTGTTGCCTTCGAAGTAAAATACTATTTCAGACAGATCATGGAGAAAACAGCAATCTACATGTCAATGTGATAAGAAAAACTGTCATGGTGCTATCTGTTCAGCATTGGCTGACCATAGCTGCCTTCAATCTGAATATTGCATTTAAAAAAATCCAAAACAAACCACAAAACAAGCTTCCCCTAGAAAGCAGACATGGATCAACAAGGTTTTAACAACCACCCTAAAGGCAGGAGGGGGGGGAGGCAAAACATTAATAATTCTCTTTTTTTATATAACAAGAAATATATTAAAGTAACTCTTTGAAGAAAAGTATAGGCTAGTACACAGAGTCCCGCATTCAATTTCAACACTTCTTAAGATATTAACATGCAGAAGCACAAAGCAGCAAAATGGATGCTTGAAAACAAAAAGCTGAAAGTTCAAGTGTATGACATATCTCTTCCCTGTCCTCTTCCCTTATCATTTTATCCAAAATTCTTAATTAAGCTCATGCTTCCTACACCTATGTCCTCCTAAGGACAGAGTACTGCAGGAAGTGGAAAGACATTGATAGAAAAGAATGTTCAGGAGAAAGCAATAGAAGACAGCTGTCCTGTCTAAAATAGTATGCTTTTTTTAATGAAAGAAACCATTTACATGGAAATACCTATATTAATGAAACATTCGGCTCAGACTTTATGTAGAATCCAGTAACCCAATTCAGAGTTACTGCTACCATAAATGTTACTCAGCTGCACTCAACATACTAAGTAATGTTATATGCACACATGCATTAGATATTTTAAAAATGCTGCTTAAGGAGGAGAGGTTGGTCTGGAAATAAACTTCTGGTTTGATCTCCATTCCCCCAATAATAGATATAGAGATTTTTTTTTTTTTTTGGTTCATTTCTAGCTTTGAAAAGAATTACTCACCAAACTAGCAGTAAGTGAAGGTGCTGACTGTCCAAGTGTTTGGTAGCGCATGCGAACAAGATTTGAGGTTTCTATAGGTTGCCACAGCTGCTGTCCAGTTGCACTGGGAAGCAAATACTTGCCTGTCAAGTTAAGAAGGAGTGAGTTAAAAAGAGGAGACATTTCAGATGAGGCAATGCAATGGACAAAATTTACTGTAATGCTCTTGCCACCCTAAAACACTACAGCCCAGATCACAGGTGATTTCATCAGAACAGAATTCCTACTATTCACTTCCTAGTCCTTCACATCACCCTTCCACAAGCTACACTTTCATAGGCAAATTCACTTCTTCAGTATTCTCATAACTGTACCTTCTTCCTACCTGGAAGCACAATTAAAGATACAACAGATACAAATATCCAGAATGGTGGTTCTGAACCAAAGAAACCTAAATTCTGAAAGCTAGTTAAACAAAAAAATAAAAAATAAATAAAAATATGCCTCTATCTACCCCTTTAAGGAATAATATTCTATGTCTGAGGGACAAAGTGAGGTTTATTGGAATAAGACACTTACTATGTGGATAACAATTACACCACTACGTGAGCGAGCACTATTCTGCTTCTATTCCAAAATTCCTTACAATCTACCTAATAGATATCACTCAATTCCCAAGAAAGTATCTTTATTCAGTGTCCCAAATTAGCGGAGATCACCAAGGTGCAGGTCAGCTATTCCTCAGGAGTGCTCATATGGGGGTCTCAGGGAGCAGTGGATGTACCCCCCCGGTGCCTGCCTGTGCTCACCGCTTAGTGTCACTCTACTGTGGGAAGGAAAGCTCAGGCCACAGAAGGCCAGATCCCCAGTCAGAGCACTGCCACTCAGTATGGACTGTGTCCCCACAGGTACTAATTAGGTAGACCACATCTCCAGCTCATGAAGCCCCTGAGCTACCAACAAGCAGCAAGAATATTCAGGGAATTATATTAAGAGGATAAGCACATTCTGCTTACTTTCAGCCACTGTCAAGAAACAGGACAAGAGCCTATATACTGTCTTGGCAATATGTCCACCTTAAATTCTTAGTTATCTCTGAAAACTACGCAGAAGTGAGACAATAACACTACTAAACCAACTGACTTCTCTTAGAAGGTGATGCAAAGCAACAATTCAAAAGACTTTCTATTTTTAATCAAATCTAGGTTCAAAAACACAATGCAAGGTTTTGACTGAACAGATCAAATGAAAAACATCACCAAGCCACATGGCCTAAACATTTGTTTATTGAAATCACTAATTCCCACCTCATTAATCTTGTCACCTCAGACAACTATGGAGTGGGTACGTGTGTAGCCACTGACAAAGGATTTCTACTCTGATAGACAGGTACAGGTTTGCCAGGAAATGAAGATGCCTCAGCTCTATAACCTTATTTTTAACAGTAGATCTACAGAGAGTTGCTGAGATCTCTGGAAGTGATTGTCTTGGGAGCTAGAGAGTTCCCAAGCAGCAGCCCACAATAGTCTTTAACACTTCCCAGTAAGTCTTCAAAATGTGCTATTGTTCTTTGTTGAACTGGTAAAGCAGAACTCATAAACATTTTTTCATCCAATTTGCTAACAGCCTGCCCAAGACTAGAAGAAAACCATACAACAAAGCTGTGGTTTCTTGCCCAATTATCTAGGATAACATTTCCAAGAACTGGAAAACCTGAATTAATTTCCCATCAGCTCTCTCTGCCTGTTTCTAACAAATTCAGGTTCCCTTTCTACATAGGCTTCCATCATCCTCAACTAAAAGGATGCCATAAAAAGCTTAACACATTGATTGCAACAAACACATCTTTGATATTCCATTAAAGTCAATCCTGAAATATACCAGTATGACATATACAGTCAGAGAGAGATTTATATCTATGACCTCAAAAGATTAATTCCTTCTCCTCTGGACAGCAAAAAGAGAATTTAAAAGTGCGTGCAAAAAACTAAGTTGTACAAACCTTCCATTTAAATGGGTGTGTTTTATTTCTTTAATGCTTTCCACATTGAAAAAGTTCCCGGGATAAAACCAGACATTTCCTAGTGCTAGTTTTCCTGATTACAAAAATCTCTCAGGGTAAATGCAAACTACAAACACTGTAACAAAACTGCAAGAAGGCTTCCAGAATTCCAGCACCATGAAGACAACTCCAAACAAGCCATCACCAAAATGCAACACCTATTTTGTCTAGTAGACATACATTACACAAAACCCTCTTAGAAACTCCGTATTAACCCACTCTAGAAGCCAGTATGCTAAACAATTTTCAGCTTCAGAACTGTAGCACAATTTTAGGGCATTATACCATCACAGAAATCAATACTTCAAAAGGAGTAAGATGCTTAGAACAACAGAGAATTTTAAGAAAAAAACAGGTGTTTTTTAATAAAGTTTTTCTAAAACTGGGGAACATCATCACTCTTTGGTTAAATAATGTACTTTGTCATAGGGTGTTGCAGTTTAGGAATGGTATTGTACTCCCACTAAAAAGAAAACCACAAGCCGCTCCCCTCCCCCTTCAGTGGGAGATACACAAGGCAGAAATCACAGTCTGAGACAAGAATTTTAAGGAAACAGCGATAAGAAAATTAACAGTAACAGCAACAATACTAATAGCAAAAATGTACCAAGTGTGATTTACATGCAACAATTCTCATGAAGCCTAGGACAATGAAAAACAATTGCAGACAGACCCTCCACCTGCCATGCCTTCCCCATGACTGAAAAGGAACTCTTTTTTCCTCAGAATTGAGAGAAAGAGTCCCTTTCCACAACACCCTGGCAATGATGTAAGATGGTATTGAGTAACATTCGGGTCTTGGCCACACCCACTCAGCACTGCAAACTGCAGCCTAGAACTCCTGTGCTACAGCGATCTCACCGGCTCAGCTTCCCTGGGCAGGCTCAGCCTCCCTGGGCAGTTGGGACTACAGGCATGTCACTATGCCCAGCTACTGTAAAAAAAAAAAATTTAACTCTGTCCTGGCTGGAACTAGGACACAGGGGTTTAAAACTAGTCTCAAAATCCATTGTCAGACACTAGGCCTTTCCCATACTGCATTAATTTTCATTTCAGATGAATCCCACTGAGCTTCCCAAGAAAAAAAGGCAATCATTTGTATTTTGTCCACACATTAAGACAGTTTTGTTTAAGTTTTGATCCCAAGTCAAAAAGATTTAAATAACAAGACAGTTTAGTCTAGTAGAAGGAGAAAGGTACATGAGAAATAAGTGCTGTTATTAATGCTTGTACTTCCTTCTTGTTTTAAATGTGCACCAGATCAAAAACATGAAGAGCTAATATTGTGATTCCTATTCACATCAGTCCCTCAGAGCATTCTGTACCTTATCAGGTGTAGGGCATCTCTAACAGCCACCTTTACTGTTCTTTACAGTAATCTATATTTTACTCAGTTTTTATCTTGCTCAAATATCTGAAAGAAAGACTAAGATATCTCGGTCCAGAGGCTAGAGGAGAGGCAATCCTACTGTTTATGACAAAATCTTGTACTAAGCCCTTCCTTCAACTGTAAGATTTTGCCTGACTGACGGGAAAGCAGAGTAGAATAACTCAGCATGAAGGTCAGTGTCGCCACTGTAAGAATTCACTTAATATTTCATTATTTTTCTTGCATGATTAACATCTAAAAATATTTAAAATAATGTTAGGGGGTCTGTTGAAGAGCTAATTAGGCAGTAAACACAATCAAAATTGTCAACGAAATCATGAGCGTGTGTGATGCTGAAATGACCTCTCACTTCTTTACCACAAACAGGAGCCTTGAAACTACAGTTTTCACAACATACTGAAATTAAGGCAAGCAGATAGTCTAGAACTCCAATTCTTCTTTTCATAGTACACAGGCTATTAAACACAGAAATAGCATATAATAAGTATGTTTTCTACAGAAGCAAAAATAGCCATGGCTTAGACAAAATGATTGTAACAGATAAATCTCTTATCTGGGAATAACGCTAATCTTTATGCAGAGAGATACTAGCAGGAGAACAGCCAGCTGCAACAAAATATCTGGAAAATAACAATAGTACTTTTAATACCGTGCTTCTCAAAAAAAGAAAAATTGGGCATACTTTACAGGACTGCAATAAAAATGGTTTTTCATTTTCAAAATCAAACATCAATATTTTCTACAGAAAAAAACTTCTTCCAAAATTCAATTTGCTTTCCTGAAGGGACTAGGATACCACTGAACTAAACTACCACACAATAAAACAATCCCTGTCCACAGTGAGCTAGTCAGCAACTCTCCCTGGATTCTTCCATTAAAAAAAAAAAATCCCCTCACACTATCCACTCCTCCTTTCCTGCCATTATAGTACTCCTACACTTTTCCTGCTACAGTTTCATTCATAGTTGCATGCATTTACCCCTTTTGGATTTTTAATAACCCCTTGAATTTACACAAATCCACACATTCCCTTGTTGTTAAGTGATTTAAATATCAGCATTACACATAAAACTTGAGCTCAAATACGTTATTGATTTTCACACTGCATTCATTTCTGCCTTCAAGATTAATGCTCCAAGCAGCTACTTTCCTTTTTGAGTGAACTGACTTGTGAGGGACAGAGAGGAAGGCTTCAACTTCACTTCATCCCTTCCATCTTAATTCAGTATTTTGGTCCATATACAGCATATAATACTGCCAGCATCCAGACCATTGCCACACTGTTAGTAATTTTCATACTACTTTCATCAGGTATTGATACAGATGAGTAATATCCTGATACAGGTTCCCTACTGCTGCCCTCTTCAATCCCAAAATAGTCTTCGGCTTCCTCCCCCACTTCCTCTGCAGAGGCTTTGTTGGTATCTTTAGCACCCTTCCTGTAGCCTGAAACTACCAAGATAGCCTAAAGTCTGTAACGAATGCCATCTCTTCCCATATCTGAATGCAATCCTTTTTAGTCCAGCACATTTATCAAAATGTATTTGAATGAAAGGTGACTTAAGTTGATTACATAACGGTAATAATTTAGCATTATTTAATAGTATTACCTCATTGTTGGTGAACACAGGTTCTGCAGTTCAGTGTCATCTTCCCCTTGAACTTGCCTCTCCTATGTCTAGCTTTCTTTGCAATGGGTATTTGTAGAAGGTCCAAGTGGAATCTTTGTTACTTCTTACTTCTACTGCATTCAGTGTGTGCACATTCGTTGTATGCTTTACTGTATAAGGCCAAAAGAGACTAAAACCCACATACAATTCCTCAAATATCAGTCAAAATAGGCAGGCTTTGCTTTATTCTACATGAAAAATCTTTCCTACTGCTGAAGTATTACTCTACTTCCTCTGTCCCTCTCAAATATCAATAGGATGGCTGAGAATTACTAAATGAGTTTAAATCTAATACCTAGATATCTTCCATTTTCAGTTAAAATTTAAAAATAACTTTGCCTCAAATGTTCAGCACCATGATAATTAAACAATTAAATATGATTGAGAAAATCTTCTGGCATCTAAGCAAGGTTTTGCCTTTACAGAAGTAAAGCAAATAATTCACATTAGCTGTAATTGGAAAGTAAAAGAAGAGTGGATGAATTTAAAATCATCATTAGGAAACTTTTCAATATTTTCCCTTATTATATTGTGGCTGCATCAAACCACTTAAATTTCAAATGACTACCAGTATGCAAAAAGAAAAAGGGTTACCATTTTATTAATGCCTCATTTATTGGCCAAACTTAAAGAAAATGAGCATGTTTTGCATATTACTCAGCTACACATGGTTGAAGTTAATAAACAACGTGGATTTCCCAGTCTGATGCTAGAAGTGAAATTTTTCTTTCAACCAGTCTATCCCCTAAACATAATATTAGTCAGGTAAGACTGTAGTTATAATTGACTAAAATACAATTTCTTTTGTTACTGTACAAGAAGCCTTTGCAAAAAAATCCTATTGTGCTCACAATAGTTTTTTCACTTTTCGATGTACTACAAAATCTCCTAATATGCTCTATCTTGGTTTCACTTTGTAAAATTAGACTAAGAAGTGGTGCTCTCAGGCATGTGGTGTGATTCTTGGGGTTGTCCTGTGCAGGACCAGGAGCTGGACTTGATGATCCTCATGGACCCCTTCCAACACAGGATATTCTATGATTCTTTGATTCTCTCTGCCATGCATGAAATAAATGCGGCCCACTGAAGGCAAAAATTTGGGGTGAGATTCTGAAGTTAAAAAAAAAGGCAGTAGTAGATCTATCTAAAAATTTCATCAATATTGGTGGAACTGGAAAAGGGCACATCCAGTTTTGGACCACAAATTAGTAGGATGCAGTAGTATCCAAAAATATATATATATAAAAAGAAAATCAAGCCTCCATTAACTGCAAAGGGATTCAGAATCAAGACTGTTTATAAGTCAATTACCAGGAATAAGTCATCACATAGAGTTAGATTTTATCTCAGAAACAAATACCATTTTCACACTTGGAACAAAATTTCTCTCACTGAAAGTCACGTAAAAGACAATACAGAATTTTGCTGATATGAAAATTACTCAGAGTTCCTTTGTGTCTCAGTTTAACAAGATTACAACTTAGAAATTAAGAAAATTCACATGGAAGTGCGGAAAAGAACAGCTCTTTATTAACAAAATCCGAATAAACAACAAACGATGCAGTCAAAACTTTGAGAAGAAATAAAACAAAGTCCCAAT